>NC_072819.1:21697160-22000437 GCF_027744805.1 Dunckerocampus dactyliophorus | reverse complement strand
CTTCTCCCTTCAATATATACAGTAATTCCTTGTTTATTATGGTTAAATTGTTTCAGACCCGACCGTGGTAAGTGAATTTTCGTGAAGTAGGATTCCTTATTTAGAAGCCAACTATTTTCGTAGAGACCATAGAAAACCTGCTGACGAGCATCTAAATATGTTTTTTTTAACATTATTAGAGCCCTCTAGACACTAACTGACACCTATAGTCACTTTTATACTCATATTGCGCCTCTTGCAGCACTCAATAAGACTCGTGCGGGTGTGTGTCACTATTAGGGTTGGGCATCGTTTGAATTTGAACAATTCCTGTCCCAATTCCGATTCCTCCTTCGATTCCGGCTCCTAACGAGTTTCGATACTTTTAAAATGCAGGATCATAAAACTTTGCATGGTTTAAGTGAGGGCGCTAACCAGATGTCATTTATTTTTTGATTTCTCTGATTCTGATTGCTTAGAGCAGGGGTCGGAAACCTTGACTATCAAAACAGCCATTTTGCCCCCTCACCCACGAAAGGAATATAGTCTGGAGCCGCAAAACATCAGTTTAAAACAACATCTTATAAACTTTTAAAAGTTTGAATCTTTCTCGATTTAACCAGTTATAACAACAGAATACAACAAATTCAAGAGATTCAAGAGATTCAAGAGAGTTTTATTGTCATGTGCATAGTAAAACAGCAGTTATACCATGCAATGAAAATCTTATTCTGTTCATTCTCCCAAGAAAAGAAAGAAAACAAATGAAAGAATAAGAACATAAGAAACAAACACATAAACATAAATACCAATAAATTAAGCAACAACAACAGAAGAGACATTAATACAAGTAAATAATACAAATAAATAAATAAATAAATAAAGTGCTATGAGTGTGTGCGTGTGTTGCGTGCGGCGTGTGCGAGTGCCTCGTTGAGGAGCCTGATGGCCTGTGGGTAAAAGCTGTTTGCCAGCCTTGTGGTCCTGGACTTCAAACTCCTGTAGCGTCTGCCTGACGGTAGGAGTGTGAATAATGAGTGTTGTGGATGTGTGCTGTCCTTGATGAGGTTGTGTGTTCTGCGTAGGACTCTAGTTTTATAAATGTCTTGCAGTGAGGGGAGGGCTGCCCCAACAATGTTCTGTGAGGTCTTGATCACCCGCTGGAGTGCCTTCCTATCACGTGTTGTACAGTTACCGTACCAAACAGTGATGGAGGCGGTAAGGACACTTTCGATAGTGCATCTGTAGAAGCAACTCAGGATTGTGGTGGACATGCCAAATTTCCTCAGTCTTCTCAGGAAGTACAGTCTCCTTTGGGACTTCTTCATAATTTGTTGGGTGTTGTGAGACCAGGTGAGGTCCTCGCTGATGTGTGTGCCAAGGAACTTGAAGGTTTTCACCCTCTCCACCTCAGTCTCATCAATAAACAGGGGTCTATGTGGCTCCTTTTCCCTTGTTCTTGGGTCGATGATCATCTCTTTAGTCTTATCTGTATTGAGAAGGAGATTGTTATCACGACACCAAGCTATGAGGTCCGCCACCTCTCTTCTGTATGACGTTTCAACACCACCAGTGATCAGTCCGATGACTGTAGTGTCATCCGCAAATTTAATGATGCTGGTGTTGTTCTGGGAGGCCACGCAATCGTAGGTGAAGAGCGTGTAGAGGAGCGGACTCAGCACACACCCCTGTGGGGTCCCAGTGCTCACAATTCTTGAGCTGGATGTGCGGTTGTGGACTCTGACTGACTGGGGTCTGCCTGTTAGAAAGTTAAACACCCAGTTACAGAGGGAGGGAGACAGGCCAAGTGTGAGGAGCTTATTTGTGAGTTTGTGGGGGCAGACTGTATTAAAAGCAGAGCTATAGTCTATAAATAGCATTCTGACGTATGTGTCCTGGCCCTGTAGGTGAGAAAGGGCTGTGTGGATGGCAGTGTTGACTGCATCATCCGTGGACCGGTTCTGGCGATATGAAAACTGTAGAGGGTCCACAGTTGCCGCCGGGATGCTCTTTTTGATGTGGGTCATGACTATTCTTTCAAAGCACTTCATAACAATAGGAGTGAGTGCTATAGGGCGATAGTCATTCAAGCAGGTCACGTTGCTCTTCTTGGGTACGGGCACTATGGTGGTGGACTTAAAGCAGGTCGGTACAGATGCTTGTGCAAGCGACAGGTTAAATATGTCAGCAAGCACATCAGCTAGCTCTGATGAGCAAACCCGAAGTGCACGTCCTGAGATGTTGTCTTGCCCTGCTGCTTTTCGTGGGTTTGTTTTGTTTAGAACCCTGCGCACATCAGCTGATGTCACCATGAGAGGTGAGTCCTGTGTGCTCCCCAGGTTCAGCCACCCTCTCTGCTCATCAGGAGTTTGGGTGTCAAAGCGGGCATAGAACTCGTTCAGCTCATCTGGAAGTGTGGTTTGGCTGGACGTGGGTACGCTACTCTGCTGTCGATAGTCTGTGATGTGCTGGAGCCCCGCCCACATGCGCCGAGGGTCTGAGGTGGAATAGTAGCCCTCCAGCTTCTGTCTGTACTGTCTTTTGGCCTCCCGTATGGACCTCCTCAGGTCATATCTGGCCTTTTTGTAGTCATCAGCGGTGCCCATGACAAATGCAGTCGAACGAGCACGTAGCTTAGCCCTTACATCACAAATAGAAGTGCAGTGTACATTTGTAACTGATGCCAACTAGTAGGGTTATGATAGTATCATCTTGGTTAAATCTCACTACCTGACACCTGAAGAAAAATGTGCAGCACAGTGAATTGACAGCCTGTTTCTTTGAGCTCACTGGTTATGGTGACGAACAGCCATGGCCAGCAACAACAGTCAGAGATGCGCTCACATCAGAATCAGCTTTATTGGCCAAATATGCATTCACAAACAAGGAATTTCACTTTGGTTAAATTAGCTCTCACTGCACATATACACAGACATCAATAGAAATATATAACAAATAATTAACTTCTCCTGAAGTCCACTGTCATATCCACAGTCTTGAGCGGGTTCAGCTCCAGATGGTTCTGGCCACACCAGAGGACCAGCTGGTTCATCTCCCATCTGTAAACAGAATACTCGCCGTCCCAGATGAGACCGAAGACTGTCGTGCTGTCTACAAACTTCAGGAGTTTCACAGAAGGGTCCCTGAGGTGCAGTCATTAGTATAGAGGGAGAACAACAGTGGAGAGAGAACACACTGAGTCCGGGTGCTGGATGTGTCGCCTGCTGGCTCCTGCCAGTCAGGAAGCTGGTGATCCACTGACAGGTGGAGGCTGGCACAGTGAGATGGGAGAGCTTCTGGTGGAGGATCTCAGGGATGATGTTGTTGAACGGCGAGCTGAAGTCCACAGACAGGATCCTTGCACAGGTCCCTGGGGAGTCAAGGCGATGCAGGATGTAGTGCAGTCCCATGTTGACTGCATCATCCATCGACCTGTTTGCCCTGTAGGCAAACTTCAGGGGGTCCAGCAGGGGGCATGTGATGTCCTTCAGGTGGCTCAACACCAGCCGCTCAAAGGAGTTCATGACCACAGAAGAAGCTTTCTTGGGGACTCAGCATTTGAAGCAGGAGGGCACTTCACACAGCTTCAGTGAACGGTTGACGATCCGGGTGAAGATGGGGGTCAGTTGGTTACTATCAGGCAGGAGGGGGACACACCATCAGGTCCTGGAGCCTTTTTAATGTTTTGTCTCTGAAAGAGCTGATGCACATCCTCTTTACAGATCTTCAATGGAGGCAGTGGGTCAGAGGAAAGGGTGAAGGGGAGGAGCAGGCCAGGCGTGCAGGTAGGTTGGTGAGTGGTGTGAAAGAGTTTCTGGTCTAGAAGGTGTTAAGGCCTGGTAAGGGGTGTCAAACTCGTGCCATGGAGGGCCGAGACGCTGCAGGTTTTCTTACTAGCCAGTCACTAAAGCAGTTGATTTTAATGATCAGCACCTTCAATTTGAGGGAAGGAGCTCATCAATTAAATCACCTGCTGGAGAAACTGGTTGGAGATAAAACCTGCAGCATCTCGGCCAGCTCATCTTTACCTTCAACTACATGAAAGCCGATGTGCTTCCAGACGCTTGCTTTAAATCCAGAGGGGTCGGCGTTTACGCTCACCCATTCTGATAGCGTCTTAGGTGCGCCACCATAAACTGTCTGGGTGGCACTTCCGCTTTCCGTCTTTTTGTTCCAATTTTTTTGTTCCATCAGCATCGATTATTGACATTTATGAATCGATTAGTAATCTTCAATGTCCGCATTGCGATGCATCTAAGAATCGATTATTCCCCCACCCCTACTATGCAATGTGGAAAACATTGAGGTGGGATCTGCTTGTCATGCCAGTAACGTTGGAAACCATCACGACCTTTAAGGTTACATTTTTGCTCATCAGAAAAATAGAACTTTCGTCCACCTCTCAATGTCCCATGTTTGGTGCTTTCATGCAAATTCCAAACAGGCAATTTTGTGGTGTTGAAGGAGACGTTTTTTGTTCTTAAAACCCTTGCAGATGCCGTCTGACGGTTGCACTTGGCACCAGCAACAACCTTCATTTGGACAGAGGATCATCGTGTGTCTTGACAGACAGTCAATTGGATCCTCCGGCCAGTGAAATTTTTAGTGTGTACCACTTGACAATCCAACCGCATTCAAAGAGAGAAAGCTTTTTTGCCTTGGCCATCAAGAGATCATGACAGTGTGAAAACCTCACAAAATGACACTGAATCCACATTTTGGCCAGGAAAAGCTGTGGTCTTAAATGTTTGATCAGCTGATGAATAGCCTATTTCACTTTAAAGGTTGTTTGAAATAAATTACTTCCTCAATATTTTTTGTCTCACTCCCATTTCTTCTTTTGGGACCCATAACCCAAAAAGTGTGTAACTAATAAAGTGTTGTGGTAGCCCTACACATTTTTAGAATAACAATTGGATGAAAACAATCTGAATTGTAGGAGCATTCAAACTAAAGTGTATAAAAACAAAATTATTATTGCTGTTGTATTTAGGGATTGCTATGGTATGCTCTGATTGTATTAACCAGTGTTAATGTCTTCAATTAAGTTCTTCCTTAACTCATTCAATACCAAAAATGTAGTTATACGTTTTTATAAACCTGAACACCTGATCGCAACAATGTCTTTATACATTTTTTAGGGTTTTCTTTGTGCGAGAGGCTAAAGGAGGTGCTGATGCAACTCCTCACAAATTAGGCTTGAGAGCAATTTTATGCCATGAAAACGGCCACTAGGTGGCAGAAGTGCATTTGATAAGAGCTCTGCAGAAATCATGAGAGGAAGGAGAAACACACATAAGAGGAAGAGGAAGCCCTTGCATAAAGGCAGCTGTTACATTGTGGACCACACGGGAAAAGAAAACGCATTGTAGGGAAATTTTAACGCACGCATACACACACGTGCACGCATGCACACACACGCATGCACATGCACATACATGCACACACATAGTTCGGTTCCAACTCACATAGTTAATTTCCAAATCACAGTTCCAAATGTGAAAATTGTAAATAGTTAATGGTGTTATATTTGTAAATAAATTATTTTGATGAAAAAAAAAAAACGTTTTTGTGTTTTGTTGTGGTATAGTTTTTTAGATATTTGAGCTGTCACAAAAGTAAAAAAAATATTTGTGTCAAAGTGAACGTTATGTTTGAAATGTATCTTTTCACAAAAAGCTTGATTTCCATGTTTATATAGCCATAGAACACAATATTCGGTGTGCTTTGAAAGATAAGTCAAAATTGCCTAAAATGTCCGGAACAGAAGGGGTTGTCTTGTCTTGAAAAATGGCTGGGATTCAAGATTCAAGATTCAAGATTCAAGATTCAAGATTCAAGAGAGTTTTATTGTCATGTGCATAGTACAACAGCAGTTATACCATGCAATGAAAATCTTATTCTGTTCATTCTCCCAAGAAAAGAAAGAAAACAAATGAAAGAATAAGAACATAAGAAACATAAACACATAAACATATATACCAATAAATTAAGCAACAACAACAGAAGAGACATTAATACAAGTAAATAATACAAATAAATAAATAAATAATGTGCTATGAGTGTGTGCGTGTGTTGCGTGCGGCGTGTGCGAGTGCGTCGTTGAGGAGCCTGATGGCCTGTGGGTAAAAGCTGTTTGCCAGCCTTGTGGTCCTGGACTTGATTGAATGAGTTAACAGCATCTCTCAGCATTTACACACAATTTTTGGGAGGGAATTGCAATTTGCATCAGCTGTGGACCACTGCTGTTTAGTTTTTAGTGTTGTGCTACAATAAAGTAAAATAAATAATAAAGCCTCTGAGAAAAAAAGGGACTGATGAAAGCAGCAGTGTGAATTTTGCTGCCATTTACTGAAAGGGGTGATTTGTCTTTCAACCCCAGTGTGTGTGTGTGTCTTGCAGTCAAACACATAGTGTGTTTCCCAGACAAGGCTCAAAGGAGGTCTTGCTCAGATGAGTAGCAAGGTAATTGAATTTCAATTTGTTAGGAGCTCCTACTTGTACTTCACATCTAATCTGACCCCAGTCTGCCTCCTCAAGATAAAACAGGCTGCTTTAACGTTCCTCTCTCCTTTCATTTGTTTTCCTTTCTTCACCCTCTTTTACTTTTTTGCACTTATTTACTTAAAAACAAAACAAATAACCCCAGACTGTTCCTCTCTGTATATCCTTATAATGATGACTATTTCACTTTAGTGGAGTTAAGCATTAGTTGACAATGCTGGTTAAGTTCAGAATCTCAGATTAAAAAAGGGGGACATTTCCTTTTTTTCATGCCAGTCATACAATCTTTTGCTATTACTTTGCACATTGTTTTCCCCAAAAAATAAAATATCCGGTGTATAAGCTGCTACTTTGAACCGTCCGGCTTATACAGTGATACGGCTATTTGTGGTCGCGTTCTGGTCTAGTGACATCTCCTGTGCTTTGGAGCAGTCATTAGTGATGTGCGATACCACAGATTTAAAATTCAGGCAATGCCTATCTACTACAGATGCGATACTTTGTGCATTTACACCTAACGTGTTGCGTACATTTAAAAATGTAGTGCATTTCAAATTATAGCATAGCATAGCTCATAAAATAAAGAATATAAGACATCACAGTAATTTATTCATTTATTTTACTGTAAACAACTGCATAACATTTAGACAAGGTCTCAATAATTTAGTTACTTTCCACTGTGTTCTGTTAATATACATTACCTCAAATGATATACCGTAAGTATCAAAGTATCGATATTTTGATTTGTGAACCAATTTAAGAGCCTAAAGATCTGGTATCGGAGGTATTCATATTTTAGTATCGATCCGCACATCACTACTCATCATGGGGAACACGTGGAGAGGTGCATGTGATATCGATCTAGCGGCTTTTGCTGGAGTCTGCCTGAGAATCTTGGCGGCGCGGGGCGGTGGCGGTAGGTCCACTGTCGTTGGCGGGTTTCGGGGGGGATGGACTGCTGCGTGCTGGGAAAGACAGCATGGGCTCTGGGGCTGATTTGCCTCTGGGCGGGGGTGGTGCTGAGAGTGACAATGAAAGAAGGAGAGAGACCCGCGGCATGTGTGGCGAGGGAATTGTGGGGCTGTTCGGGTCCAAAAGTGACGAGGACGACTTTAGTTGTTTCGGTTTCCACGAGAATGACGAGGACAGCCGTGTTCGGCACTACTTGAAAAAAAGCATTTATTTAATTAAAAGTTTAAAAATTATTTCTGTGTAACATCTTTCTGTATACTAAATATTCCATGTTTTGATGCGGACACCTGCGGCTTATAGATCGATGCGACCTATATGTGTACAAATCCTTTTTTTCGTGAACTTTAGTGGGTGAGGCTAAAATACCGGTGCGCTTTATAGTCCGGAAATTATAGTATGGAAATTCTTTCTAGCTGTGTATTAGAAGACACAGTTTTCCAAGAGAAGACTTGGAAAACGGACTAATGCAGCAAAGGAGGACTGTTGAGTATAATACTGCATTATGGTTTATGGTTTAATTTATTTCGAACATGCATACAGTGTACATGGAATGCTTCAGTCACAGTTCCACATGTCCAAAAAGGAGTAGGAAGAAGCAAAGCTTTAATGCTACCCCTCTCCTCGTATCACATCAATTGCTTATACTCATTTTTTACAGTGTAGCATGCTATTTTTTCGTTCAGCTTGCCTAATTTACATAATTGTTCAATCGCTAGCAGTGTGGCTCTTTAGTGCTGTATGCTTGCAAGTTTTCTCCCCGACAAAACTCACAATGTCGACTAAATGCTCTGCACCGACAAAGGCACCTGCAGTTGCACCCAAAATACAGAGGAAGATGCACAAAATGTTAGAATTCTGGACATGCTAAAGGAAGGTAGAGCTTACGCAGCTGTCGGGCGTCATTACGGAATAAATGAATCTTCGTTTCGTACCATAAAGGAGGAAAATAACTTAAGGATGACAGCAGCAACAAATTTTAACAAGGATGCGAAAAGGGCTTTAACTGTCCGCAACAAGACCATGGAGAGGCTGCCTCTGCGGATGCATAAACAAATTTAAAGCCATCATCAAGGAAGGGGGGATATAGACCCGAACAAGTTTTTAATATGGACGAGACAGGCTTATTTTGGAAACACTACATCACTGATTCAGCCCATGGACCAAGGCATGGTCCGCGCTTTCAAGGCCCTGTAAATGCACAACATATATATTTTCTCATTTCTAAGAAAAGTGTATAAAGTGTGTGGTGAGTGGTTTTACAGCCTTAAAACATATATACAGTAATAAACGAAAAAACATGTACTGTAAACTAAAAAAACATATAATAAATGAAAAGACATATTCTGTAAACGAAAAACATATATAATGAACAAAAAAAAACTACAAAAAAAACTACAAAAAAATCAACTTCTACTGCACGGATTTCACTTAACACTGGTATTTTTTTGGAATCTAACCCCCCGCGTTAAACGAGCGAACACTGTATATATATATATATATATATATATATATATATATATATATATATACACACACAGTAGACACCCCTACAACGTAAATAATCCGTTCCGAGAACCTTTATGTTATAGGGTTTTATGTTATACAAAGTGTAAAATACATGTAAATAGCCTAATCCATTCCAAGATCTTCTCAAACTCACCCCTTTGGCACTTCAAAATATTAAAAGTCCACCAAATATGGTGGGAAAATATAAGAAAACGTTACCATGAACATAGTAACAAGATGGCGCCCTCCGTGGCAGACGTCTTTGTTTCACTCTCCCGTTTTTTTTCTATTTTTTTGCTATTTTGTTGTTCATGTTGGACATTCAACGTGCTGCGTTGCATTGCAGCATAGAGACAACTTTTGCAGCATAGAGACAACTTTTGAACATCGGCGGGGTTCACCATGAGCTTTCGTTCAGCCTCTCGGACTGGCTTTCTTCTGTGTCGGGAGGACGCAGCAGCCTGCGGGCCTGGTGAGCTAAATGCCCAGGAGCGTCCGGGGCGGAGGCGAGGCAGGAGGGGCGGCCTGCGTGCTAGGATAAAGGCTGTAGCGACTGGGCCACCGCTGCCGAGCCTGCTGCTGGCCAGCGTCCGCTCTCTCAAAGACAGGATGGACGAGCTGAGAGCAAGGATTGCAGCTACGGGAGATCAGAGAGTGCTGTGTGTTCGCGGAGGATTTACTGGACTCGGCGGTCCGGTTGGGGACATTTGCCACTTGCCGGGAAGATCGGACTTCGGCGTCTTGTGGACACAGAGCCTCGGGACTGTTCTCCCCGAATGTTACCAGCATGTAGGCTTTCCCACGAGGGCAAATAGCATCCTGTACCAAGTCTACAGCAACATGAAAGGTGCTTTGAAGGCTCTTCCAAGTCCCCATTTTGAAAAAGCTAATGTCTCTTCTGTTGTTGTTGCTTAATTTATTGTTATTAATGTTTCTTCTGTTCTTATTCATTTTCTTGTGTTTTTCTTTCTTTCTTTCTGCTGGGAGAATGAACAGAACAAGAATTTCATTGCACATCAGAACTACCTGTTCTACTGTGCATATGACAATAAAACTCTTGAATTGAATTGAATCTTGAATTGAATAGTAGAGTAACATTCCAATATAAAATAAGGTAATAAATAAGATTACTGTAAATGAATAAAACTGAAAAACAAAAACAATCCTACCGTTCACGAGACGTCTTGATCAGGAGCGCAAGTGGAGGCAGGAATGAGGAGGAGGACTAGCCTAGTCGAAACGCGACTCAAAGAGACTAAGAGTCAGCTGGTCTCACAGACAAACGCACATGCACTACACGATAATGCTGTGTGCAAAATTTTAATTTGTAACCTAACTTAACTGTGTAAGTTAGTTTAAGGGCGACTACGAAGAGGAAGGAGTTTGAAGGGACAAGCCTGTCTCTCACACAAACTCACGTACGTGCTGTATTAATCAGCCAATGAGATGAGAGTGTAGGCGGTGCCCTGATAATCAGCCAATGAGAGTGTGATGCGTCAGAAGGCGTCACCAAGTGTTAGTTTGAACTTGCACCGACTTGAGGCATTAATAAAGTTGATTAAAAAAAAAAAGACTTGCACTTGCATTATGTTATATGGAATTTCTTCTGTAATACGATGCGAAAACTTTACATAAATTCTTTATGTTCAGTGGAATTTATGTAAAAGGAGGTTTATGTTATATACATATATACATATACATATATATATATATATATATATATATATATATATATATATATATATATATATATATATATATATATATATTTTTTTTTTTTTTTTCCTTTTCTTTCTTTTTAACCTTTCCTCTCTCCCCTGTTGATATCAACATCCTCTGTCTTTGGTTCTGTACTGTGGAGTGTCACTGCATGTAGATACTGTACATGAGTTCCTCATTTTATTTCTTTGTTGAGCTGGCCCTTGCAACGACTATATCAAGGTCATTGTTCTTGAATGTAATCCTTGTAGCTGCATGGTTCTTTCTTGTTGGTTACGTCCTCCATTATCCTTATTGTCATAGTAATATGATCTTTAATATGTATCCAGATCGTTGATATCTTCTCCTGGGCCTCCATTTAGTTTGGTGAAGATTTGCTCCAAGTGCTTTGTATGTTTCCCTGCTTCCTCAAGTCTTGTGTTTTCTTGGCGATGTCGGCATTAGGTTTTGTCAGATGCTCACAGCATTGTGGCTTTCAGCTTCTTTCCCTGTTTCAGCAGTGCAGTTTTGAATTCTCTGTTGATTAACTTAACAGTGACCGGTGGGGTGTTGTTTCTGCCATATTGTGAGACCTCCTTTGAGTCTAGGAAATTAGCAATCTGTTGCTTTATAGAAGGAACATCACTTGACCTGGGTGTAATTTGGAGTCCTGTGAGGATCACATCGTTCATTCGTGCATTCTTATCCATCTCGTCAATTACGTTTTTCATTCGCTTTGTGATATTTTCCTTTGCTTCTTTCTCTTCCTCAAGGGTGGTGCAAAAGGCAGCATTATCCTTGAATTGTGCTTTGATAATGCTCTATTTTCTTTAGGGTTTTTAGCTTCCTCAAGAGCACCGCGCAAGGTAGCGTTGTCTTTCAATAATACTTCAATATCGTCCGGCAGAGCCTTGATATCTTCTATAGGGTTTTTAACTTCCTTAAGAGCAGCGCGCAAGTCCACATTTTCATCCTGCAACTCCTTGATTTCTTCTTTTAGTGCTTTGGTGTCCTTGCTCAGTGCGCTATTTTCCTTAATAATGTTTGTGACATCATTATGGACATCCGTGATCATTTTATAGAGGCTATTCCAATTAAATTTAATATCTGGTTTCAGAAGTGATATTTCCATCCTTATATTTGCAGAATTTTCACTGATTTGAATTGCAGATTCTCAATTCCTGGCCACAGCCAGTGTCATTTTGCTTTATGTTTGACATTGTTGCTAGGCAACCACTTTGAACTTCAGCAGTTAGCCTGTTAGCTTGATTTGCTAGGAGGTATCAACACCTGTAACTATTTTATCTCAAGGAATCTGTACCTCTCATCTATCCAAGTTAAAGTTGGGGGATTCAGCAAGCAGTGCTGATCTTGTTTGTGAAGTGTAGTCAGGAAAGCACACAAATAGTTAAAATTTCCAGTATCTTCAACAGAGCTCCTGCCATATATGTCCTTCACAGTCAAAAAAAAAAAAAAATGAAATTGTCCAGAGTTAATATATAACATGAAGGAGAGATGATGTCAGCATTGACGTTTATTTTTTTTTTACTTTTGTTGCCATGTGTCACAGGACAAATTGCATTTGGGAGGGGCTGGGGGCGGCAAGAAACTACAACAACAAAGTGGAGACTGGAGACTCCTTCCCTCAAGTGGAGTACTGCAGCATCCATAATTAAAGCACAGCAGCAGGTTAAGCTCACATTAGTTTATTGTTTTGGTCCTTTTCTGCCATTCATCCTGAGATATTACAATCTTGCGGCATTTCCAGATAAATCTGCTCGACCAATGAGTGACCAGCAGTGGTTTAATAGGCTCTATTTGCTTAGAAACCGGGCTGACCAGGTACTACTAGTGATAGTACCCACTTTTGCCAATGAAGTATCAATGGCTATGTTGAACCAAGTAGGCACTATGCATAAGACGCTTGTTGCTGCTCACATTATTTCTCAGGAGGGAGTACTGTAATTTGCCTTTGTAACACCTCGCCACGTTGTATTAAACGTTTGTGTAATAACAGTGCCATGTTGATATGTCTGCTGACGAAAGCAGCTGGGGACAGTGGCTGGCTACACACGACAATGCTTTTGTCACACACTTGTTATGGAATAACACTGAAATCACACATTGGGGCGGCATGAGGGCAGCGTTTAGTTGCGTAAAGAAGTGTGTAATCTGTGTGTAAAAAGCACACGTGGTGCATAATTCTTGTCTGTGTTATGGGCAGCTTTGAAAAATAATGTAAACACGCTGATGTGTTGCTGAAAGAGCTGGTTGGTGCTAGGTTGCGTATTTATCTATTTGCAAAGCTTTTTCTACATGGCTGGACGCCCTTATAAGACACACATACAGTGATGTCCCTCCATTATAGTGTTGTTTGCACCTGCTTGGATGGAGCTGGAGGTCATCAGGGAGGTGAAGTGTAGTTCTGGCTCCACATGAGAGCAATAAGAGGCATCGGTCCAGTCAGTCCTCGCCTTTTTTGCTCTGCTGGAGTCAGAGGAGCCCAGCTAACACACTAACAAGGTGAGCAGACAGCAGGGGGTGGGGAGGTGGGGTGTGTCTGCACTACCCCCAATGTGGAGGCGACAGCTACTGGACTTGCAGCACTTAGGTGGTGTTATCAGGTGCCTTGGATCTGGCTGAGGGAGCAAACCATGCTGCTGTTGCAATTACTCTGAAGAAGGTTTCTTGCAAAAATAACTGCTGGAAGACAAAATAGCAACCCATTTATCACCAGAGATACACTTACATGGTTCACATTTGAGGTGGACATGCACTGGTGTGAAACATTGGGACAACATGGCTATTAGCTATACTGCTTAGGAAACAGAACACATAATCACTGCTGTGTAACACCAAGTCAATCACACTTACAGGATAGTCGTATCTGCCTGGTACCTGCTGGTTTTGCGTATTTCCGGTGCATTTTTTTTCCTAAATTTCTGGCGTCCCATAAGGGTTGTGCCCAAAATGCTTTGGAGGATGTGCTACAACACATGTAATACAGATATCCTCCAAATTGATTAATTATCAGACAAATGGTAAAAGACTTATGGGTAATTAGTTGCTCGGTTAGTTATTTTGCTTGATGGAAGCCATGTTTTCCACCCAATCTTTGTCAAATTTTACAGACATGTGCTTGTCAGTCCCCTAAAGCTATGCATTAAACTTCGTAATGAACACCCTAAAATTACAGTGGCTGTTTTGCAGATGGATTGAGCTGTGTGAGAAATGTCAAGTCAATCCAATTTATAGGGGTCAAATTTGGGATTTAATAACGGTGTCACCATGTGGTGTATTTGTCAGATAAGTAATAGCCTCTCATCCCTCCAGGTTTGTTTGGGGACCTTTGTAGATTGTTTTGGGCATGTAAGTATTAGGCGCCATATCGGAGTTTCCTAGCATGCAGCTGTTCCACACGTTCCTGCGAAGAGGTATATACGAGTCTCTCAAGCAGTTTCTGTGCAGGGGGTACAGGCTGTCAGTGGGGGAGAGGGCAGATAAAGTGCTTTCCCTGCCGGGTTTGGTGATGGTGCGGCTGTGGATCTAATGGACAATATGCTGTCACTGCTGGGCTCGGAGGATGGTGGTTTTGTGTTCCCACATATTTTTCTGAGCCAGCTTCCGCCTCCAGTGCGCACGGCATTGGCTAACTCTCCTTGATTGACCAGCGGCGATCTCCGTGGCCTGGCCAACGAAGCTGATTGAGTTCTTCTGGCTACGAGATGGCGTGGACGACCCGCTGGCGACGGCGACGGAGACGACCCTGCGTAGCTGGTGCTTCTCGACGTTTGGCAACGGCTGTGGACGCTGGCGAGCAGTGTGAGCTGCTATTAATTTGTGACTGTTTGTCAGCGAGACGCTTCATAGTAGACTCCGCCTCGCAAGTCAGCTTGCTTCCCCCCGCAGGCACAGGCAAGGTAACCGAGGGCTGCGGGCCACTGTTCAGTGCAGCTAACGCCTCTTCCATCAACACCTTTGGTACAATGTTGGTGACTGTTTGTTTCCATGGACGCAAATTACTGTCCCTATTGTCAGTGTTGATTTTCTTTGTGCTAATGGACTGCTTGTTAATGTTTCTAATTGCTGCTTGATTCATGCTGTATCGTTTGCCACATTTCCGTGTAAGACCGGGGGACTAGGGCTATTTTTTTGCATCAGGTGACGTGTTCCAGCATTTGCTGGCAGATTTTCCGTTGTTGACCACCTCTGCGTTTTCTACCACCGATACTAAACATGGTGTCGAACAGTTCATCCCAACAGAGGGGCTGGCGGCTGTCGCGTGTGCACGATGCCTGAATGCGGCTAAAGAGGAGTTTGCTAAAATGGAGGTTTTGGGCATTGTGAGGCGGTCAATAGCCTGTGGGCCTTGCTCCTGCACATGGTGCCCAAGGCAGATGGGTTGTGGCGGCCTTGTGGTGATTTTCACCACCTTAACAATATCACAGTGCACCATTGCTACCCCATTCTGCACATCCAGGATTTTTCCGCCCGCCTGGCCAGTGCAATGATTTTTTTCTTAGTTCGACGTGGTCCACGGTTATTACCAGGTTCCTGTGTGTGCGCTGACCATGTGCCCATGACTGCAGTAATTAGACTGCATTTGGGCTTTTTGAATTTTTGCGCATGCCTTTCGGCCTTAAGGGTGTGGCGCCGACTTTTAAAGCGGACTTATTATGCTTTTCATCTTTTCTGACCTAGAAATGTTGTTACAATGTTGTATTCTCGTGTTACACGATGCCAACGCGTTAGATAATAAGGTTTGCGCATTTGGAGACAGCAGTTTTGGATGGCTCGGCACGCTGTGTTTTATGGATTTTTTTTTAACACCCAGTTCCATTGACGTCAATGCAACCCGGACTTCCTTATATGGGCATGCTCAGGTAAACACTGTAGGCCTGCCCTCCCCCCGCTCTGCTTTGCTCTGTTCTGTTTACTGTGTTAGCACGTATGGCTCCCAGGAAGTGTTTGTTCGGGTGTGCCTAAAGAGGCAAGCCAAGCAGAAGCGGTTGGAGTTCCCGGCCGGTGTGCTCAACTGTCAAAGGCATTTCACACGGCACTGTTTGTGAACATGGGCCAATACAAAGCTGGACTATGTGCCAAACTGTTGCTGAAGTCCAACGCCTTTCCAACGTTACTTGGTCGTGTTGAAGAGTCAGGACAGCAAGCTGTAAGTAAAGCCCCGGTCACACCGCCCGAACTTTGCTGTAGCGTCCCTGGAGCGGTGAAAAAAATCATCACCGCTCGTAACCGCGTACAAAATGGGGAAAAAAAAATAGAAAACATGGGCGTTGTCCTAGCGGTGCACCGCTGAAGCCGCCGTTGCTTTAGTGTTGGTTTAAGGGTAGCGAACGTTGGCTTAGCGGTTTAGAGGTAGCGAGCGTCGATAGAGCGACGTTCTGCGCATACGGGCTGGTGGCATTGAGGCGCGTGGATCTTCATACGCAGTCCCACAGTGCCCTCTAGTGTGTCTCTGCAAACACAACAACTGTCTGACCCACACAACTCTTGTCTCTCCTTCTTCTCTCTCTTCTCCTTCTGTCAACAGCTTGTGGTAATCTGAGTAGGTTCTGATTCTGCTGCTGGACTCGTGCACCAATTTATAGCAAGTCTCTCAGCATCCATGGTAGTACAGTTTTACTGTAACTTGCAAATTTGATATAACTGAGGTCTGCACTCAACGGCTAATCCAAATAGGCTGCTGGTCCATTTCTCCCCGTATTTATAGCAAAATTATGCTCCGCCTCCGACACCTCCATACCAACGGCAAACCAAAGTTCATCACCGCAATGGATCGCTGCTTCATCGCTGCTTCAACGCCTGACACCGTTCCAGCAATCCCGTGTCCGCTCGTAAAATGCTTACAGCCGCTCCAACTAAGTTTGTGCAACGTTTAATCACCGCCCGGGCAAAGCTGGCGAAGCAGCACTGGTCCAGCGTTCAAGATTTCTGCGTTGGTGTAGCGGACCCAAGCGTCCACGAACTTCCGTCTAGCGGTGCCAAACTTTGACTGGCCGTTGTTGGAGCGGTGATGAACTTTGCCGTAGCGGAAAATTGCCCACTCCTCACAGCTTGCAATATTTTGTGCAGCTCAAAACTTTCGGAGCAGTAGGAGGGACCATCAGCGGTGGCCGAGCGTATACGGCGTTGCCTTAACGAGGTCCAACTTCTGTTAAACGGTGGTGCGCGGTTACGAACGGTGATGAATTTTTTTCACCGCTCCAGGAACGCTACAGCAGTTCGGGCGGTGTGACCGGGGCTTAACAATTTATCAGTGTCCTGACTGTGTTTATTTTGTGTAAGTAATCGAATAAAAGGGGTTCGCAGCTGTCCGGAAGTCCTCGGGAGTGCTTCGGAGTTATACCAATCACAGTGGAGAGGGCTCGGCGGGAGGCGGAGGAGGGCTGGGGCTGGACTGAATTACACAGACCATTTGGGCAGGAGACAGGAAACACTGCAGGAAGAGGTGCAGAGTCTGGAAGATCCACAAAGCTTTTTGTGCGGGTTATCGTGTGTAGCTGCTCTCCAGGAGTCCAGAACTCAATACAAAGGCCTGAAAATGAGTATAATAGGTCCCCCTTTAAGAGGCTGATGGACTCTGTGTTGCTTGACCTCACTTTTGTTTTTGTCTATCTCTGCATTTTGGTAGCCAGTCTTTCGGCCGAGGAGCACTTTTGGCATCTCACGCTGGTTTTCCACCATCTTGACGCACATAGTTAAAGGAAAACTGCACTTTTTGGGGGGAATTTTGCATCCAATTTATCATCCACAATCCTTATGTGAAACATGAACACATATTTCTTTCCCTTGTCTGTGCGTTCTAAAGAGAGAAAACGAGTTAGCATGAGGGAGCTAACAATGCACGTAATGGGACACACCTATTTCGACTATAAAGCCCTACAAAAAAATGACAATAGTGTTCCATTTACTTAACTGACCTGTATATTAACTAAGCTACAGCAATATTGTTATTGTAGCAGCTAACACGATGGATGGATGGATGCATGGATGGATGGATGGATGGATAAAGGCCACTGTTACAATCAGAGATGTATTAATTTAACATAAGGAAACCACAATATTAGAAACATGTCTCAGTCTGCTGCAAGGCAAACGCTAACCGCAATAATAAACATACTGTTAAATGAATACCTCTCTGACAGCGTCAATCTAACCTAAGCATTATTATCTTTGTAAAGAATTTGTGATAAAGCTCATTTGTTGGATCTCATTGGATGGTTAGAAAAATAAGCAAATTAAGTACGTACATATGACATTTGAGCGTATGGACACCCACAGGAAAGATTTGCACGCATAAAGCTTTGATATCATGTAGCAGCACCATGCAAACATACACCTGAGAGCAAAATGAGCATCCCCATATTAGACAAAAAGAAAGATGAAATGTACCCGACTGAGCTCTTATCTTCATTTTATTAGCCTCCTCTGCTGATGTGCTCAAGCTTTATTTTGCAGCCTGAATCCTAATGAGTGAGATATGGGAGGGGGTGGAGGAGATTGTGTAACGGCCTGTTACATAACACAATGCTCACAGTGTGTGAGGCTGAGTTGTTCTCCTCGCCAAAAAAAGAAGAAAAAAAAACATTGTACCCCATTATGGCGCTGCTTCTAATAATGGCGTGATGAGGATAAGTTGTTTGGGAGGTGAGGGGGGCATGGAACCCTGGCTTGTGTTAGATTAAAACTCCACCATTAAGTGGCATTGAAGTGGGTTTGCCGGGTAATTAAATTCGATAAAACGTTATTGCTTGCACCTTCAGTGCACTTCCTGATGGTAGGGGATGAACTGTCATGAACACTGGCTGGACACCTCAGCAGAAGATAGTGCAGCTCTGCTGGTTAAAAGCTGGCTTTGTGTACCCGCAACTTTGCAGAGTTTGGCTTTGCAAGGTTTGATTTATTTTAAGGTGGCTCGTTGGAACGCCATAAAATAAATCTGACTCTCATTCGTTCGTATAGCACCCTTTAAAAAATGTAGTGTTTATTATGACTCAAGTACAAAATGTAAGTAGCAAAAATACAGCACATAAATAGTTTAAATATCATTCATGTGTAGTTGACATTCACACAGAAGGTCTCCTCCGTCTTCTCCTCCATGTTGTTGACGTAGACCAGAATCTCCACTGAGCCTGGACTCTGGCTGGGGGCAAAGCGCAGTCCTATGGTGTAACTGTCTCCCCCGCCAATCTGAGCAGCCAACACAACAACAAAGCTCTCGTCAAACTGTGTCTTTCTGAGGGTAACAGTGCGTTGTCCCTAAGAGGCAATGGGTGTTGAAATGTCAGGGAAATGTAAGGAAAAACACAATCAACTGCTGACATAAAATCATGTGCTGCTGTGACGTTTCACCCCAAAACACCTTTCATCCATATACTTTATATGGACAAACGCATCCAGACACTATTAATTAAGTCATCAATCTTTTGGACGAGGCCCCTTATCCCTGCCTAAATCTTAGTGCTTCATTTAACCAGGCATTTTTGTCATGCAAACGTATTACTCTTTCAAACTCGTATTGTTTTGAGAAGCCAAACTCTTTACTTAAGTAACTCCAATAACTAACCGGAAATACGTTTCTTATCACCGAAATCCAACCAGAACTGGGCTCACGGGACCTAGTGCAGGGTAAGTCACCATTGACTACACTGCTGAGGGGTATGTCATACAAATTCATGTCAAAAAATCGGAACTATCCCTTTAAAGTAGATATTCAAAATAGAATGTGACACATGGTGTCACAAATGGGATCCACCGGTAACAGCCCATTTGAAGGACACAGGAATCTTG
The DNA here is from genome assembly GCF_027744805.1 of Dunckerocampus dactyliophorus. Taxonomy (NCBI): domain Eukaryota; kingdom Metazoa; phylum Chordata; class Actinopteri; order Syngnathiformes; family Syngnathidae; genus Dunckerocampus; species Dunckerocampus dactyliophorus. Next base: position 21,980,970 of record NC_072819.1, on the reverse strand, counting down.
TCTGTATATAAAAGACAATAATCTCTGAAAGACCGGTTGAAAAGTAGGCTAAGTGGGCATCAGACATAAACTTATGGACACTGGGGATGTAGTCTCGTGTTTTCCCTAGAACTACAAATTACTAAGGATGGACATGTGACTAATTGTCCTTCATCGACTATGAAGGGAATCGCACGGCATACAAGCAGTTTCATTGACTTCGCGTATTGAGCAGGACAGCAAACTAACAAACTAAAGGAGACTGAATCAATAGCACCTCTACTGGTTGCAGCCAAGTAGTGCATGCCATGTTGTCTCAGTTGCTTCAATACATAAAGGAAACACGTATTCCTCCTTTGAGGCAGTAAATACAGGATGTGAACCCATGAGACATGTGCTGTTTACTCTGATATTTAAGTCTAAGAGCAGAAATAGAAAGTGCAGTCGACTAGAGAGCAAAGACACAGTTATGCACCGACACTCCCCTCAAGACACACTGGAGACATTCTCCTAGTTGTTCTTAGCATTGCTCCACACTCTTCTCGAAGTGTAATAAACTTGCTTCTGGGACATTGTAGGGCCTCGCTGATGTTTCTCACAGCTGGTTGGAGACGACCACCTCCTGCACTGTTACCCGTCACTGGGTACTGGAATTGATCCCACACAAGCTGCACCATCGTCAGCAATGTGAACTACTACACTACCAATCATGCATGTATGCATCAATCAATCATCCATCATCATCCATCTAAGGTCAAAAACGTCCATAGTGATTGATGTATGTGGAGGGTGTGGCTTTGATTAATAGAGAAAACAAGAGGTTCCGGTGCTAGTCTGTATAGAATTAGTAACTCATATATTACATATGCTGTAAATGTTAAAATTATTAATAATTGTTATTATTAATAATATCACTATTATTGGTTAAATTAAAATGACTAATTAAAAATAATTAATTGACTGTTGACTGTGTTCTGTGGGTGTGTTCAAATGTTTAACATAATAAATTCGCTATACCAAAGAAGAAAACAGCTTATCTCCTTGTTCCCTGCTTTCTGGTTGTGTTTGTTGTAAGGACGTACTTCCCTGCTTGGTATTCTCCAGCAGTGGTCACTTTTATTTATTTTTCTACAGCAATTGCTTCCTGCCTGGTTCTCAGGAGCACCTTCAGTTCTTTGTATTTTTTGTATCTCCTGCTGGTTTTCCTGCAGCATCTTTAGTTAGTTTTTGGCCTCTGCCGTATTTTAGTTTTGTTTTGTAGTATATCTTTTTGTATGCCTTTTTCCTCCTGTGGAGTGATTTTTTTGTATTTTTTGTAGACTTTTTCTTTGTACTATTGTGTCTCGCTCTCTGCATCTTGGGGTCCAAACTCAGTCTTACGCCGAGTTTCTTACTCCTGCTACCATGCTCAGAGGACAGCCAAAAGGCTGTGTGGTTTAAAATTAAGGAAAGGGTTTTTTGATTGGTAAATTTTGCTTCAAAAGGCTCTACTGTCTGGCCCAACCAGTGAACTTATTGTATCTACTGTCACTGTGATTTTATTTGTCACTGAGTGCGTTGCCCGCCAGAGAGATGCAAGAAGTTAGTGGAGCACTGCCGATATTTTTTATTGTAATTTATACAGTGGTACCTTGGCATACGAGTGTCTCAACCAACAAGTGTTTTTTTTAAATGCGAGCCGGCTCTCCGCTGATTTTTTGCATTGAACTGCTTTTATGCATTCCCACATCCTGATCAAAATCTTAAGACCAGTTGAAAAATTGCTAGAATTTGCATTTTGCACATTTGGATCTTAATGAGGTTTTAAGTAGAGCTACAATATGCAAAAGCAAGAAGGGGGAGTGAGACAAAAAGCATTTTGAAAAAGGAATTTATTGGAAACAACAATTAAACTGAAATAGGCTCTTTATCAGCTTATCAAAAGTTTAAGACCATCGCTCAAAAAATAACAAAAAACTCTCCAAACCAGAACAAAGAATGTTCTCAGTAGGACTCAGTAATGAGTAGCTCCAACGTTCTTCTTAATCACTTCAAAAATTGGTTTGGGCATGCTTGATGCGAGTGTTTCCAGAAGGCTAGTGGGAACATTGCTCCAAGTGGTGAAGATGGCTTCATGAAGAGCATCAACTGTCTGGAACTGATGGCCATTTTTATAAACTTCCCTTGCCATCCATCCCCAAATGCTCTCTATGGGATTTAAATCAGGGGAACATGCAAAAGAAGAAGAAGAAGATGCAGGATGGTCCAAAAGAGTGATGTTATTCTCCCTGAAGAAGACCTTGGTCAAGCGTGCATTGTGAACTGCAGCGTTGTCTTGTTGAAAAACCCAGCTGTTACCACACAGACGAGGGCCCTCAGTCATGGAGGATGCCCGCTGCAACATCTGCACGTAAGCATCCACCGTTTGACGACCCTGCACCACCTGAAGCTCCAGTGTTCCACTGAATGAAAAAGCACCCCAGATCATGATGGACACCCTCCACTGTGCCGGGTAGAAAACATCTCAGGTGGGATCTCCTTGTCATGCCAGTAACGTTGGAAGCCATCTGGACCATCAAGGTTACATTTTTTCTCATCAGAGAATAAAACTTTTTTCCACCTTTCAATGTCCCATGTTTGATGCTCCCTGACAAAGTCTAAACGGGCAGTTTTGTGGCCTTGAAGGAGACGAGGTCTTTGAATTATTTTTTTGTTTTAAACCCTTTTCCCGCAGATGCCGTCTGATGGTTATTGCGCTGCAGTCGGCACCAGTAAGGACCTTAATTTGGGTGGAAGACCCTCCGGCTCCGCGCAGGTGTGATTTTTTTTGTCTACCACTTTACTTTTTTGTTCCATAATGCTCAGGATCTTTTCAAAAATTTAAAATGACTGTCTTACTGCGCCCAACCTCAGCAGCAATGGCACGCTGCGAGAGGCCTTGCTTATGCAGCTCGACAATCCGACCACGTTCAATAAAATAAAGCTTCTTAGCTTTAGCCATCAGGAGGGCATGACAGTGTGAATGCCTGACAGAAAATGAACATTTTGAGGAGGTTTTGGCTTTTATAGCCTGTGGTCTTAAACTTTTGATGAGCTGATAAACAACCTATTTCAGTTTTTTTTTTGTTATGTTTAAACTACAAGTTCCAAAAGTTTTTTGTCTCACTCCCCCTTCTTGCTTTTGCACATTGTAGCTCTACTTAAAACCTCATTCAGATCCAAATGTGCAAAATGCTAATTCTAGCAATTTTTCAGCTGGTCTTAAGATTTTGATCAAGAGTGTATATACGTATTTTTTAAGGACGTGTTGCTTAAATGCATACCTTGAATCTTGCTTTCTGTGCATTTTTCAGTGTTTTTCATCACTAATTTGCAAAGCTGGTTTGTAATAAAAAACCAACATTTGATATGTATGCATTTTGCCTTCACATGCCTAATTCATCCATCTCATCCATCTATAATGTAATTTTCATTCATTGTTAGGTTTAATTTTCTTCCCGCTAATTGAATCAGTCCAGGAGTAGCCGTAGGTTTTCTCTATTATCGTGAGTGACAGATAAATGGATGTGTTTACAGGATTTACATCCCCCAAAATCCTAACACTATTGATCTCTGCTGAAAACGTGTTTTCATTATTCCTAGTCATATCAAAAGGAAGCAAAGTGTCAACCACCATTACTAAACGCTGCTGGCAGGCTAAATGCTTTATTAGACACCTGGAGCGATGCTAAAAAGATGGAATTTAAAAAAGAGGCCCACCCTCCTCCCTCAGGCTAATTGACATGGTGTGGTCTGGGACAGGAGCAGCATTTTCTACTTAATAGTTTATGTGATGTGGAAAAGACTCCCATTGCATCTCATTGGTTTTACTGCTGGTTTTGCCATTTGTTGTTACTTTTTATCACATCTCATCAAAAAGATACGCCATAAACGGCAATGATGATTCCATTGCTTGTGTATTTGAATGTGACTCTAACACCCTTTAAAAAAACATTCTACTTCATGGCTACATAGTAATGATGCTAATGAAATTGTTATAACAGGAGACATATAACAACCAGTGCAAAAAAGTCTAATAGATGTACTGTATATTGCTCAATATGTCTTTATATTTTTAAGTGTTAAAAAAAACAAACATTATGCAGAAATGTGTACAAACACTGTTGCATACCAATATGAATATTAATTGTTAATTTGCTGGCTTGGCACTGTGTCTTTATTTAATGCATATTTACATTTAAGGTTCCATCCATTTTCTATGCCGCAAATCCTCGCTAGGTTCGTGGGGGTATGCTGGAGCCCATTCCAGCTGACTTTGGCTGAGAGGTGAGGTACACCCTGGACTGGTCGCCAGCCAATCGCAGGGCACATACATGTACAGTGGTGTGAAAAAGTGTTTGCCCTCTTCCTGATTTCTTATTTTTTTGCATGTTTGTCACACTTAAATGTTTCAGATCATCAAACAAATTCAAATATTAGTCAATGACAACACAAATGAACACAAAATACAGTTTTTATATTAAGCTTTTTATTATTAAGGGAGAAAAAAAATCAAAACCTACATGACCCTGTGTGAAAAGGTGATTGCCCCCAAACCTAATAACTGGTTGGGCTTTTGCGATAACTTGCAATGAGTCTCTGACAGCGCTGTGAAGGAATTTTGGCCCACTCATCTTTGCAGAATTGTTTTTCATTTAATTCAGCCACATTGGAGGGTTTTGCAGCATGAACTGCCTTTTTAAGGTCATGCCACAGCATCTCAATAGGATTCAGGTCAGAACTTTGACTAGGTCACTCCAAAGTCTTCATTTTGTTTTTCTTCAGCCATTCAGAGGTGGACTTGCTGGTGTGTTTTGGATCATTGTCCTGCTGCAGAACCCAAGTTGGTTTCAGCTTGAGGTCACCAACAGATGGCCGTACATTCCCCGTTAGGATTTTTTGATAGACAGCAGAATTCATTTCCATTTATCATAGCAAGTTTTCCAGGTCCTGAGCATACTTTTACGCCAGATGTAATGGGACACACACCTTCCAAAAAGTTCAATTTTTGTCTCGTCAGACCACAGAGTATTTTCTCAAAGGTCTTGGGGATCATCAAGATGTTTTCTGGCAAAATCTACAAAGCTCAAAATTACTATTGCAACAAGACATCATCAATAGGGTCAAACTAACCTGTCATACAATGGTCAAGTCCCAGCTCACATGCCCTATTAGTGAGTAGGTGAATGTGGGTGGGTGAATCCAACGTTTGGTGAATCCGTGTGAGAATTGTCTTCCAAATTCCTTCGTCAGACACGTCAGCGCTCTCTCTCTTGCGGTGAGCTGTGTCCTCCTTCAATTGGCTACTCCTACGCGAAGCAGCCATGTTTCCTTGTCTTGACAGCCAAATCCATTGCCATCCATCTTCTATGTCGCTTATCCTCAAATCCATTGCCTTTAACTTGAAAGCGGCATCAATATCAGTTTTTCGTGTATGTTCTATGATGGAAGCTTGTCACTACCAATTTGTCACTGTGAATGTGCACAAGGCGTCTACATTACGGTACAGTAGGTGGCGGTATACACATAAACATTGGTTTAGAAGAACGTCTACATCTGGTCGTTTATTTTCGGTAGTTAGGTGGATAGATAGATACTTTATTCATCTTCAACAGAACAGCATTTTATGTTTTGTTTTATATGCTTTATTGTATCTGTATTTCTATTTATTGATGTATAGTATACGCCAGCGGATATGATGTGTACACCTGTGGCGCTACGTACATTGCAAAAGGTTTATGTGGGTTCACTTGTGAAATTGCTGAATATTACACATTATTTCTGCTGGAGTTATCCTCCGGATTTCATAACAACCACAGAACAGTGGCACTTTGTGGCCGCTTTTGAGTCATCATAGTGCGTGGATCCCCCCGACAGATGCAGGTCCTTGTCAACGCCATCGCTGCACAAATTCCAAGACGTCCCCTCTTTTTTTTGTTTTCTTTTAACAAAACAGGTTTTACAATCTTGGTGGTATATTTATGGTGTTTATTGAATAATCCAGATCCAACAATGTTTTACATTTGAGTTTAGTGTAAATTGTGCTCACTGTAAATGATGACCAATGACAAATGTAAATGATGTAACCGACTCCACTCAACGAGAGCAGAGGGCTGGCAAACCGATAATGGTGGCTTCTTTGCGTTTTATGGTTGTTTCCTGAATTTTTTAGTATACTACTACCAATTAGTAGTAGTATAGGAGATGTCAGGAGGTTAGAACATGACCACACCAAGCATTATGGGAAATGTAGTTTTTAGCCACGTTAGCTGCACCGATATAAAAGCCGCAGGGTTCAAAGTTTGAGAAAAAAGTAGCAGCTTAAGGTCCTGTCACACCTTGACGATTTAGCCAGCTTACGCCAAATACGCTGGCGTACGTCGAATAAGTTATGGGTAGGTTTTGTATAAGTTAAGAGCATGGTGAAGGACGCCGGCATACGTCCTAGTACGTCCAAGTCGTCCAAAAATTTTGTGCATGCACAAAACTTTTCGACGTATGTCAACGTATGATTCATACGTCCCGCATACACGGGCAATACGTTGTGCGATCGTTGACGCCCGTTCACACACGTTATTTGTAAGCTACGCACATCGTAATACGTCAACATACCTTGAGACAAAACTGTGTCTTCTTGGCTCTCTTCTTGGTAAGGATTGGCTGAGAGGAGATAGAAACCGCTGGGGAAGCAGCTTCTGATACCATTGACGATGCCTGAGAGGCGTTAGAACCTGCGTTACTCCATCAGAGTGAGAGTGGGAGGGGGAGGCTGTGGGTGGTGATGGATCCCTCCGTCACTGCCCTGATACTTCTTGGCAGCGGTCTTTGAAATTTTCTTCGGCATGATGGTGATGTTGACACTGCGATGTCAAGTGAGGTTATGATTTGTGTCCTCAAGTGGCAGCCTTTTTATAGGCTACGGCACGTCATCGTCGGCCATACGCTGACGCGCGGTTTGCATAAGTTAGACTGGCGTTGGGCATAAGTTGTGAACACACTACGCATTCGTTGGTATAAGTCGTCTATAAGTTATAGAAACGTTCTATATAAGTTACTAATACCTCATGTTTACGTCGAACTCCTTATGAATACGCTATGTATACGCCCAAAATTGAAAAAAACGTCGACAGTTCAACGTATGCCATCAAAATGATCACGACAGGCATGCACTGGCTAAATCGTCAAGGTGTGACAGGGCCTTTATACACCGGAATTTACAGTACTGTGTTTTGTATTCAAATTAAAGAATGCTATGACTGCTGACAAGGATCACTTATAAGGAATTAGCAGCTATTGCAGCTAATCCATAACAAAAGAATTGCACTTTGATAACCCAAACCCCTTATCAGAATCTCCTCAACCAATCTCATTGTGAGGAAAAGGCTCTTTTTGCGTGTGGGTCTTAATCAAAAAGTATTGACTTTTTACTTTTAATGAATGTAAAGGAACAACATGTCTTTCTTTTCCTCCTAATCTCACCTGGAATTTATCCTCTTTGAACTGGAGCAGATCAGGATGGTCGGAGTGGAGCAGGAAGGTGCGGCTACCTGTGTAAGGGTTGGTGTATGTGATCTTCTTGGAGCTTCCCCGCCCACCTCTAACTGGGACACACACCTCAAACGCCTACAAACACAGACACACTGTTTAGATGACTTTATCAGAGAACTGATTTCCTGTCACAGACCCAGAAAACCATCATTAATGTGTAATGTAATGTAATGTGTGTAATGTGTAAACAACATCCTACTTAAAGGGACTGTCTGCGGTGGGGTCCTCCAGCTGCCTATAGGGTGTCAACATTCAAACGTATGCAAACATTATTTCCTGCTTTGACGTAACACCCGCACGTGCATTAATTATGTTTCTTGTCTGCTAATGATAGCAATTTGGCAAAAGTTTAGCTACTAACGTTAGCAATCGTTAAATAATGTACTGTATATCCTATCATAACCACACAATGACTCAAAATTGTTGGTCACCTCTCGTGTGTACACACCACGGACATGTACGTGTAGACCAACAGCCGTGAGTTGACAGCCATGAATACCGCTTATTTTATTCGGGCCAAAACGTACCGACATTTTCATGCAGTTTAATTCATAATTGTGAAAAATCTACATTTTTCTGTGCAATCTGGCTGGTGGTATTTTGAGACATTTTGGTTGTAAAATGTAAATATATGGACTGTATGCGCATACAGTCCATATATTTTGTCATTATGTTATGTCACAGAGAGGTTAGATGTTACTGATAAAAAGTGACTGGTTGCACATTAAAACAGACAAATGGGGCAGTGGGTTGTGATGCTGAGTTACAAACGTAGCCACAAAGAGTCTATGACTATGTGGGTGTGTCAACCACTCAGATCAGGAAACAGTCAAGGTAGCCAAGGTCAAAATGTTTGTCACTGCATGCAGAGTGTCTTGTTTTAGTGCTGAACTTGGAAGAACACTGCTGTTTACCTTGGATAGAACAGGTCGGTGGATATTAAGGCAGAGTAGCCATGCGGTGACCAGCTGCCTCTGCTCCACGTCCACTGCGTTCAAGAACAGGAAGCGGCTGCCTGCCCGCCACGGCTGCACCTTCAATTGGAGCTCCTGCAATGCTGCAGGGGGCAGCATGAAAACACCTCTAGGGTTGACCTGTGGAAAAGGTATACAAGATAACGGAGTGGATGAGTTAGAGAAGGTACATTTTGAAAGATAGAGTAGAATTGTTTTATCTGCAAATTTAATGAGTCAACAGCTGTGATACAGCTAAAGATGTTTCAGAGCCATCATTTCTACAAAGTAAAGGAGATCCAATTGGATCAGATCTACATGAAATTTGGTTTGATATTACAACTTCTGAATCTGCATAGACATAGGAAATGGTAGATATTGGCAAAAAAGACCTGAGATGTAAAAATTTCAGTTGCTTCTAAATGTTTAATCTGGCTCAGATTCGTTTTAAACTTGTCGTTTATACATGTCAAATGTGGGTTATATTGAATATTTGACTGAGATATAAACATTAGTACATGTTAAATGAGAATCTCCAAGTTAAATTGTGTTTACTTTTCAAATTTTTATCAGGATCAGATAAGGATGAAATTTGATTTGTGATTATATCTTCTTACTTGCATGCATACAGTACAGTTTGGATTAGATCAAGAAAATTAACGAAATACGAGATGATTTTTGATTTATGACATAAATGTGTGTATGCGCCCACAAATATTTGATGAGAAGATCTTTGGTGTAATAGCTTCCAATCACAAAAAAAATCCAGGCTAACAGGAAGTTGTACACACACAAAAAAAATCAGCCAAATTAAGGAGTAGGTGAAAGGAAGGGCAGAAAAAGAGAACAATGAGTGAACTGTGAGTAATCAGTGAGAGAAATATAACAGAGACACAGCAGCATGTGGGAATGAGAATTACTGCATAGCTCTCTGTTTTTTTTATTGAAATCTGTTGAGAAAAGCGAAACTATTCTCTGGCGGTGTGAGCTTTATCCTGTTTCATAAGACTCCTCCGATGCGTTCCACAGCAACTCAACCTGCCGAGAGTCACATCAAAGCAGACACTGTGATGCATACGCTGGAATCTTTTAAAAATACATCTGTCGCTTTTTTTTTTCTTCCTTTCCTGCCTGTATCCCATTTCTTCAAGCAAAAAAAGTCCTGTATTGCTACTGTATGCACTCATTGTAACAGACAATGATATGACTTTATTTTTAATAAGAAATACCCTTTTATTGGGACTCTGAGGGAGAATCATCATCATCAAATCTCCTTTGTTAAAATGTACAGGTCAAGCTGACAGTATGTATGGAATGACATTAAAAAAAGACTACTTGTTCCGTCAAATCCCATTTGTAGGTTCATGATAACGTACTGCATGTTATTACAAAAGAAACTGTTCCCTGTTCCCTTGTTTTCTGTCCCAAATCCCTTTTGAGATATGTGGCTTTCACACAGGAGATAAGACTCGGAGGAATCCAGAAACTACCAACTTCCCGACATGCAATCAATTATTTTCTTTTTATCGTTATACAAATCAACTCAAGTTGAGACCATAGACCTTTTTACATTTAATTACTATGTACAGTAGTACGTACTTACAGTAAGTATTACTATACAATGTCTGTCAATTTTGACACCTTTATTTGTTCTTTATTACTGAATAAGCTACAGTATCTACAAACTCTCTTAACTTTACTGTACTTTTTCACCCCATAAGAAAATGGGAACATGTCAAACACAGGAACACTATCTTTATCCTGTTTATTTTAAATGTTTTTGTCATTTTAATTCTTATTTTTAGTATTCATTTTGATGATAGTGCTTACTATTTCTATGAGTTGTATTCTTTTTATCTTTATGAGTTTTATCTTCTGTCGGGGGCATTGTTTTTAACTTTGTAAGGCATTGGGTTGCATTTCATCCACAGAAAATGTGCTTTATAAATAAAGTTTGAAAGTAAATGAAGTTTGAAAGGAAGGGAACAAACAATCACTACGAACGCTGTTTCGTCGTATTCTTTTTCAGATATGTTGAATTGTGAAACAGTGTGTAATGTAACTTTGTTAAGCACGTTAAAAAGAACGAAACCGTTACTACTACTACGTACTTAATATATGCATTATATTTTCATCATCTCTGGCATCAGGGAACGCCACAGTCCACTATACATTTTTAGATATTTACACCAAAATGTGTTCAATGAGAGAATAACCAAAAGAGAGACACGACGCCAACACTGCCAGCGTTGCAATGCTCCGTCTGCTAATGAGCATCTGCTATTAAAGTGCAGCAATGCATGCCAGTTTTTCCTGTACTTCATGGTTCATACTGTCCATCTGCCTACAGAGACGGTTCGCTTCATCAGAACAGTAACGTGGTCTACTGGAATCCACACAGACTTTCAGGAAACCCTGCTATACACTACACTTACACTGTCCAATGAAAACCATGGATGTCCAAATTTTGTTAGCATTGCTTTGGATCGCCAACCCGCATCCCTGTTGCCTGCGCTCAGACTGAGCATTCACACTTCGAGCCTTCCACTCACTTCAATATTACTGCAATTTTCCTGACTTGTCTTAAGTCGTTCTGATTATTTCTTCTGTGCAAGTTGGTGGCTGTCATTAATTACTTGCAAAAGGAGTGATTGCATGACACATCTTACACACTTGAATGTAGTCATGGGTGAGCGAGACAGCTGTGTGTTTCACTCTTTGGATTATTTGGAGTCTTTTTATTAAATTAAATGTGTCGGCTGTAATTAAGAAGCTGCACAGAGCGATCGTATTACTGTCATTCTATTACCCGCCTACATGTGCGTGTGCAACCATGCAACCATGCTGTGCCCTGGTCCACATCTTCTGATCGTGCCAAAACAGGGGAAGTGTGCCGAACTTGAGCACGGATGAGAGCACTCCATGAGCCAAACAAGCCAGACTTTAGGTGTAAAGTGGGTCCAACACAGTATGATTGGCCTAGTGTGAGTAGGCTTTGTAGTGTTATCTTCGTTACTGGAAATGTAATTTTCTTTAATTTGTGATTTCAAGCTTTGCAATGGGAGTGTTGGCCAGATTGGGCTGATTGGGTGGATAGTCTTAAGTAAGAATAACAGGCAAAAGGATCACAGTACAGCTATAATTGTATGAGAAAAAAGGCAGAGAAGTCCTGAACATGAGAAGCAGGGCTCAGAACCAAGTGACATTGATAAAGTAACTTTCAAGGCACTACATTTACTAACTGGCGCTGTACCTCAATCTCCTGCGGGTGTGACGAGAAACACTTGACCTTGTGAGCAACCTGCCTCCCGCGCAGCACCAGTGATTGACAGCTGCGTTGGCCAGTGATACAGCTGACATCCACCCGTTCCATGAAATGCACGTAAATCTGCCAGATCTGCGAGGGCGCCGCCATCCACTCATCACTACAGAGAACAAACATTATCAAGGACAATTACAGTAAGACAAAGAACTCCTGGAGAGGCTGAAAGATCAGTGGGAGGTCAAAGATGAGGACGTCTGATCTGCGGTTATGTACTCGCATTTTAATAAGCTGCCAGCATTGCCATCATCATCAACACCATCATCATCATCCTCCTCCTCCCACTGCTGAGACAAAGGGAATGTAGGTCTCAGTGGCCTGAGATGAGACTGAGAGCTGTGAGTGGGAGGTGATGTAGTCACATACTCAGCACTGCTCCATGACTACAGCACTTAAAAGAGCATTCAGGGACATTTGGAAGATGCTGGAAGTCATCCGGAATTTTGACGCCAAGACAAGAATATTGACTTGTTGAGGCAGCTTCCACACAAAGGTTCTCACAATAGACTACATTGGGTGTTTTACAACATTATAAACCTATTAAATACCGTAGATATACACAGCAGACAGTAATTATGATGCCCAGCCATACACCATACACCCAGTGGTCACAAAACTAGGTACTCCTGCACAAACACCAAAGCTGTTGATCAAAAATGGTGTCTTCACAACTATCCATTTTCTATTCTGATTCTCCTCATTAGGGTCACGGGGGTATGCTGGAACCTATCCCAGCTACACCCTGGACTGGTCACCAGCCAATCGCAGGGCACATATAGACAAAGAACCATTCACACTCACATTCATACCTATGGACAATTTAGAGTCACCAGTTAACCTAACATGCATGTTTTTGGAATGTGGGAGGAAACTGGAGTACCCGGAGAAAACCCACGCAAGCACGAGGAGAACATGCAAACTCCACACAGAAATGCCCAACGGAGATTCGAAACCAGGTCTTCCCGATCTCCTGACTGTGACTGTGGCCAACATGCTAACCACTAGACCACCGTGTGCCCGTCTTCACAACTAGAAGTGCATAATTGCAGACAACCAAAAATGTACCCTACTGGGCAAGCAACAGTTGTTTATGAAACTGCATGCTGCATATGTATATGAATGACACAAATACATATACATACATTTTTTTAAATTAAATTAAAATGATAATGAGGATATGCGGTATAGAAAATGGATGAAAGGGAAATTAAATGTGATAAAATAAAATTGAAATAAAATGAATTATAAGCCAGATGGATGCAATGCATTATTGAGGTGCCACTCGGATAATACTTGATTTACACTCTATTAATTGAATTAAAATAAAAATTAAACTACCTAACGACAAAACTACCATAGTGCCTTAAGGTCATTCAACTGAATTGTACACACCGCACATAATGCATAAACCTTTTCATGTATTAATACAATTGTATGTGCATTTTTGTTGTATTTGTTTTTTTATTTATGTTCTGCATTTTTATTATTAAACTACACGTGTTTTTTTCATTATTACTTCTGACCCAATAAGGTACAGTCGAACCTTGGTTAGCGTCCGCCCTGGTTAGCGTGTTTTCGATTAACGCTGAAGATTCATGACACAATTTTGCCCCGGTTTGCGTGCATTCTCCAGTTAGCGTACAATATGGCGCGCGTCTTATCGTGTTGTTAATACAGTGCATGAGTCCAACTGTGCTCTTAATGTATTTTTAAATCACAAAATGCCCTTCCTTTTTAGCATCCTATTAGCTAAATAAAAAAATGGCAACCAGAACCGGAAGTTATTTCGGCCGTCTATGATATCTCTCAAAAATATTAACACAAAACATGTTTTATAGTTTTAAAATTAGAGTTTTACATTCATAAGATAATTCTAAATGCATGTACTGTAAATGACAAATGAAAGGAATGAACATTTAAGGTTGCTTTTACCTTAAAAATCACGTCTTCAATGAAGGTAAAAGTAACCTTAAATGTCCATTTATCCATCTCATTCATTGCTTATATGCATTTATATGTATTTCAAATTGTGTTTTGCATGTAAAATGATAATTGTAAAACTTTCTGGAGCAGATTAATTTGATTTACAGTACTTCTTATGGGAACAATTTATTCAGTTAACATGCGTTTTGGTTAGAGTCGGACCATCTGGAACGAATTAATGACGCTAACAAAGTTTTCACTGTATAGAGCAGCCATCACCAAGTGGCGGACCTCGGTCCGGATAAGAACCCAGTGATGACCCTTTACGGACACTTTAATGAACAATTAAAGTGAATGGAAAATATAATAATAATATATACCGTAAAGCACCGTGTATAAACCACACCCGTGTATTAACCGCACCCCCATTTTCAGGCTCCTGGCGGGGAAAAAAAACATTTTTAGTTCATAAATGCTTGCCAACTCTTTCATCACAAATCAACATGCATAAAAGGTACTAAGCAATTTCAAAAAGAAGAATAATGGAGAAATCTGAACTTCGGCATCTAGATCTTTAATATTATGGCTAAGCACAGATTAATAATAATAATAATAATAATGATGATAAAAAAATCTAAAATGGGTTTCTCGTCAATTTCTGCAGTTTGCGGGCATAATTAGTTCAGTTATTACGGTTACGTGACAGCAGACGTGGTGACGTCACTCATAATGAGTCAATGAAATAATTTATTTATTTTTCTTACTTGCCAAGAAGTGAATGAGAGAACAAGGGCTTGCTCAAAAGTAAGAAAAGCTGAAAAAAGAGAACATTTAAAAGTGAAAGGACGGACCAATACATGTTAATTCTTCCAGAATCCAGTGCCAAACCGCTGTGTCTCATATGCTCTGAAACTGTAGCGCTGGTCAAAAGCACAAATGTGATGCAACATTACCTGACAAGACACAAATCATTCGAGGGGAATTATCCATCCAAGTCTAATGAAAGAGCGGAAAATAATGGCGCTTAGAGCCCAGTATGAAAAATTTACAAAAGTCATAACACATTCATTTACAGCACAGCAATGTGCAAATGAGTGTTCCCTAAAGATTGCATGGATATTGGAGCAAAACAAAAACATTTTGTTGTGAAGGAATGTTTCTGCTGCAGAGATCTAACTCAAAGGGAAACAAAAAGATGAATTGTGTGACAAAATCAGGCAAATCCCAATGTCAGCTACAACAATAACAAGAAAATCTGAAACTTTAAGAGGGTGTACTGTCGCAGCGTTTCTGTTAAAGAGACACTTATTAAATTGTTATTTCATATTGTTTTTTCAGAGAAATTGGTGCAGTTATGTAACTTAAAAATAAGCCTCTTGTGTTCATCCATTGTTTGTACAGTCAAGCAAATTTGGCCCCGTATTCTTTTAAATGCAATTTAGGTGCCAAGATAACTGTGTTGTACTGAAACAATGGGGTGGTGTGCAGGGTTTCATACATTTCATATTGATATGAGCTAGTCTGTTTGGTGCAATGTATAGCAAAATAAGGTTCGGAGCTTCACTGTGAAAAAAATTGAATTCACGGACTTTACTCAATTTTAATTGAAGACCCCTGGTATAGAGTATATGTAACCTAAAATTAAACTCTAAATTAAACATAAACCATGTTTTAAAAAAGGACATATTACTTCTCTTTACAGTGCAAATCAAAACAGTATCTTTGTAAATGAGATTTTTAATACACAGTGCTTTCAGAAAATATTCAGAAACCATCCATTATTTTTTTTAAATATTGTGCAGGTGTACTTAATGTTGTGTCCGGTATACTCACATGAAAACCATGACATAGAACATTTTGATGTTGGGACAAGGACTGCCAGGTACTTTCAAGTATACGTCCTGAGGCTCTCCTGGCACCTAGTCAGAAAAACAGAAGAAATGATAAATAGTAAAAAAAAGGAAGCGTACCAAAAGACAAAAGGAGGCTGAAACTGCAAAAAACAACAATAAACTCATTAGCATGTTATGTAAGAAGAAGCCTTTTGTGCTTTCAAAAAAGGTGCTCAACTCATTCCAAAGAATGCTTGCAAGTGTTCTAACTACTAAACAAAACACGGTGCTAAAGCTACCAGTTGGGTAATTAATCCCCTGCTTACATTAGTGGGCAGAGAGAGACATACTGTACTGTATAAAGGAAGAGGACATGCTTCTCTTACCAGCGTCACAGTCTGGCAGATGATGTTGGGGTCACTACAGCATACAGAAATGTGAGTCTTGGCACCTGTGCCTCCAACTGCTTAAGCCATGAGGAAGACACATAGACAAGCACATTAATGCATCGGTTTAGAGCTGCATGGCGTCCTTCATAATGTATTTTTTGTATTTTCTTGTCAAAGTGCCTTAAAATTTTTTTTTGGTTGATATTAAAATATAAAAGAAGTGGACAATAGAAAGTTCTCTACTTTGTCTACTCATTGATATAGTGATTTATTTATTATAAAAGGTTATTGTACCTGTGGTCAGATGCTATTAGTGTTCTGATATAGTAATCTAATGCTACTGTCAAAACAACAAAAAAGAACAACACCAAATTAAAACTACAAAATGAGCACTCATTCACCATTGGTACGATAATAGCATGCTTTGATGTGTGTGGTGACAATGGCGCAGCATGTTTTACTGGATCAGGTGGTCTTCAATACCATTGTGGAAAGTTCTGGGTAGTTACTTACTTTACTCCGAAAAGACCAAACAACCAACTTCTCCCGCACACAACGAACACACAGGCAGTTTGGCTCATTAGCATGGAAACGACGAGCATGAGCAATGTTATTATTATTTTCAGCGGCCCGGTTCACGGCCCAGTGGTTGAAGATACTTGCCTTAGAGGGGACGCACGGAAATACTTAAAAAATTCTAAATGTAAGCGTTTAATACACACTTTTTTCCAATTTGTATTAAACATTAATATGGAATTGTAATGATATACCGTGGTGTGAAGAAGTGTTTGCACCCGTCCTGATTTTTTATTTTTTTTCCATGTTTGTCACAAATGTTTCAGATCATCAAAGAAATTAAAATACACTCAACAAAAATATATTGTTTTTGCTCCCATTTTTTATGAGATGAACTCAAAGATCTAAAACTTTTTCCACATACACAATATCACCATCAAATATTGTTCACAAATCTGTCTAAATCTGTGATAGTGAGCACTTCTCCTTTGCTGAGATAATCCATCCCACCTCACAGGTGTGCCATATCAAGATGCTGATTAGACACCATGATAAGTGCACAGAAGTGCTCACTATCACAGATTTGTGAACAATATTTGAGAGAAATGGTGATATTGTGTATGTGGAAAACGTTTTAGATCTTTGAGTTCATCTCATAGAAAATGGGAGCAAAAACAAAAGAGTTGCGTTTATATTTTTGTTGCGTGTATTAGTCAATGACAACACAACTGAACACAAAATGCAGTTTTTAAATGCCATTTTTTATGATTAAGGGAGGAAAAGTGATTGCCCCCCATGACACGTCTTTTTCAGACTGTTTTTAGGGAAAAAAAAAAAAAACTTTTATATGTTTGGGTCAATGCGGTAATAATATGGTAATAATAAATCAATATGTGCAGTAACCTGTGCTGCCAGACAGAACGTGCCATGGCGGCAAACGGATGTTCTTCTTGAGGAAACTGAGCTCCGGGTGGTAAAGTCTGAACGTCTGGTTGACAACGTGAGGTGTTGGCTCCACGATCACCTGGCAGATGGCTATTGGATCGCCGTTTTCTGCTTTGAAAGAAACCTGCAGAGAGTGAAGTTCAAGTAGGATAGCTGCCATCTACATGTGGTCACATTTCATATGATCAACAATTCAACAGATGCTTATCAGTACATACAGTATTATGAGCATTTGTGAGTTAAATGGTTTTGGGCTTTTTTTTTTATAACAACTCCTCAGATTTTTTAAAATATGTTTTTTAGAAGAGATGCTCCATATTGGCTTTGTTACCATTATCTGACTGGCCGATACTGTCCAGCACGCAATTTATGATACCAAAATCAACCGACACCAATATATGCAGCAGCTCTTTCCTCAAACTACTGACACACATCTCACATCACACCTCTTGAAATGAACCAACACATTATGCTTCTTTTACTGTGAAGCCAATAGATGCATATCACAAATAATGTAAATATTGTTAGAGCAAAATACGACAAATACTGCAATATGCAATACAAGACGCCTTACTCCCCCTTTGCATATTTACAATCTGTAGGCAAACCCTGTAAATAATTCCAGACTGTAGACATCCTGACCTAGCAAACATGTTGCTCTGTGGCGCACGACACCGTTTGATGAGGTCATTACTTACGTGCCGGTAAAGGTCACAAGACCGCACATACTGCATATTAACCATTTATTTGGCCAAAAACCAGGCAATACTTGATCCAATATCACTACCAGCAGAAAAAAACAATGCCAATATAATTCAATATCTCATTTTTATATCATGTCATGTCGGTCGGACAATATTATTGGATATTATTCGTTTTTAGAATTGCATGGCAGCCCGGATCAAATGCTCATGTGGGCCATTGATGGCCCACAAGCCATAGGTTGCCCACCCTTGCTTAAAGAGCACAAAAGAGCAAATCATAGCGAACAATATATACTTTCCATCTTGTAGGCTCGTTGCTGCTTTCATGCAAATTTAATTAGTCTTAATTCAGACAGTCAACCTTTTGTTTTTTTGTTATTGATTTTGCATCTTTTTTTTTTACATGGATTTCAAACTATGATTAAATTACATTCCATTCTAACTGCTTAGCTCCAAATCAAATAAAGAGTTCCAAAAAGTCCTCCATGAGAGGGCACAGACAAATGCTTGTTGAGGAATAAATCAAAACCATGAGCTTGAGGCCATCTCCAATAGAGCAAAATATGAATGTTGTTAAAATATTTTCCGCTTCAAGCAGTGGTGTCCAATGTGCAGCCTGGGGGTCATTATCGACCCGCAGTTTTTAATGGCCCTTGGCATAATCTAAAAATAAAGTAAATTAATTATTAATGAGGGGTCGCACGGTGGCCTAGTGGTTCGCATGTTGGCCACACACTCGGGAGATCGGGAAGATCTGGGTTAGACTCTTCATTTGGGCATCTCAGTGTGGAGTTTGCATGTTCTCCCCGTGCGTGCGTGGGTTTTCTCCGAGTACTCCGGTTTCCTCCCACATTCCAAAAACATGCATGTTAGGTTAATTGGTGACTCTAAATTGTCCATAGGTATGAATGTGAGTGTGAATGGTTGTTTGTGCCCTGCGATTGACTGGCGACCAGTCCAGGGTGTACCCCGCCTGTCGCCCGAAGTCAGCTGGGATAGGCTCCAGCATATCCGCGACCCTAGTGAAGATAAGCGGCATAGAAAAAGGATGGATGGATGGAATTATTAATGAGATACTGTATGTTATTAGATGTTACACAAATTTGCTTTGTTGCCTATGACACAAAGCTAAGATGTCGATGTTTTGTTCAGATTACTCAGCATATACTGCAATGAATTTGTTGGCAACAAAATGTATCAAAGTGGCCCCCCACATTCTTACATTTTTCTGTCCGTGGTCTTTGATGGAGAACATTTGGCACCACTGACTTTTTTGGCAATCTTGTGGCTTTTTAGAAACAGTAAAAAATAGCTAATGTTTCCAGATATTTGATTAAAATTATGATCACTTTATTGTAATGCACACATTTTACATGCATTTCATAAAGTTGAGCCTCTGAAAATAGCACTTTCTAAGGCAAGAAGCCACATTCGATAACTAATATTGGGGATACAGGCTAATTATTAGTTACTGTAAGTTATGCCCTGGTATTGGGGAGGACTACAAACTACAGTAATTTGTGCATTTTCATGTTTTGCTATTTGCCTCTCAAGTTGACAGACATGAATCCCTGCCAAAGAGCAGCTGTGCAAACTGTTGACGTATCAGATTTGCAGGCCCACGCTGACCTGCATAAGCGGCCCATATGTGGCTCTGGTGATGTTTTGACTGACTGTGGGAGCAGAAACCTGTCAGTTTAAACAGGATGCATATTTAATCTAGACCTGACCTCTTGACAGGATTCAGGATGTTTTTGTTGTTGTAGAAAACAAACTACTATAGACCGAGTGTGTCTATAGTGTAAATATTTCATTTAGCGGTGCATTGAGAGTTGAATACTCCCAAAACGTATGCACTGTCCAGTACAATGGCTTTTTAAGAAAAACAAGTAGCTCTATGATGATAAATGACAAAGGAAAATAAATAAGGCAAATGCAAAAAATGCAAAGAAAAGGGGTATCATGCATGTGGACTCTTGAAGACAAAGTTGACCATGAAAATTTAAATGAATAAAAATACAAATAAAATCAAAATTAATAATGACAAAAATCTAAATTAATCAATAGCAAAATTAAATAAAGTAAAATAAATAATGCAAATGCAAAGTAAAACGTATCATACTGTATATGAGGACTCATTGAAGTCAACTGGATTCTTCTTGTTTGTTGACGTCCTTTCACTTTTCGTCCACCTTTCGGCTTCTTCAATAGTAACATTTTAGGTGTGTTCCCTATTTATGTCCCTGGTGAAGTGGGTCCCCTGGGGGTTGTCACAATAGGGTTGTTGTTATTGTGGCCCGGTCTGGCTGGTACATGACTGCATTACAATGGGTTGTTCACCCGCCTCTTGGCAAAACAACGCGTTAGTGGCCACTTCCCGTATAATGGCACAATCTTTGGGGGAAAAATGTCAGGACTGTTATAAACAGATGATAGGTGATGCAGGTCTGTACGGTAAGAGGAGATTTGGAAATGGATGCGGTGAAGCTGGGGAACCAGTGGAGGTTCTGAAAGACAGGGGTGATGTGGTCATGGGAGTGGGTGTGTGTCAGGAGGCGAATGGAAAGGTTTTGTATGTACTGGAGTTTATTCCGTGTTCTGGTGGGTGTACCATAGAGAATGTTACTGCAATAGTCAATTCTGGATGCTGTGGATGAGAGTTTCAGCAACAGTGAAGGAGAGGGATAAGCAAATTCTGGCAATATTTTTTAGAGGAAAGACTGGGGTTCAGGTTATTTGGTTAATATTTGGTTCAAAGAAGAGTTTTGGGTCAGAGAAAACGGCAAGGTAACGGATGATTGAGGATGAAGGGAGGGTGGTGGTGTCAATGTTGAAGTTATAGGTGGATTTAGTTATGTTTTTTGGGCCAATCAGGATTTATGTCAGATTTATTGCAGTTCAGTTTGAGAACATTTTTTTGCATCCAGGTTTTGATTTCTGTTAGGCAGTGGGTAAGGGTGGAGTGGGTTTGAGAGTTTGTGGACTTGGTGGCAAGGTAAAGCTATATGTCATCAGCTTAGCAGTGGGAATGAATGCCATAACAATTATGATTGGCCATAACATAACAATTAAACAATTATGCTTCCGGCGGGAGAATGTAGAACATGAACAGGAGAGGTCCAAGCATTGAACCCTGGGGGACGTCTTGTGGTAAGGGAGCAGTGGAGGGGAAGCAGTTGTTGATGTGGATGAACTGTTGTCTGTTAGCAGGATATGACTTCAACCAAGACAGAGAGGAGCCCGTGATGTTGAAGGTGGCAAATCCTTGCTTTCAACTCTTACAATCTTCCCAGATTGCCACAGGATTGTCAATGATCTATGATGTCACTTTCAAAGACAACTGATTGTTCAGTAGGTGGTGTTTTTATCGGCTCTGATTTCTTATTCTCAAATACAACTTGCGACAAAGCAGGTTAGCTTCACCACATCACCACTCTATCCCCTTTTTTCAAAATAAATAAATAAATAAATTATTACTGTTTTGCGTTTGACTATGGCCAGTTATTAATAAAAAATATTTAATCAAATTTTACGTATTCCTGGCCTAAAGTAGGCATTTTCAAGCATAAAAATGACTAAATGAACAAATATACAAACATACCGCATTAAGAAGACGTGATATGTAGTATAATATCTGTGACTTATTGTGTGCGCCTTTAAGGGGCGGGCCTGGGAATTGACGTGTGTGAGCATGGATAGCAGTGTGGAGAGTGCGAGTTACAGGCGTGAGTTGTGGCCGACAGCAGCTCCTGTGTAAATGTTCACTGCATATGAGTTCTCTGCTTGTTAACAAGGCGATTGAAGTGCATCGGCGACGCAAGTCTATCCTTAACCACAAAAAAGGGCATCACTGTAGTATTCTACACTGGTTACTAGCTGTCAGTAACGTTACACTGATGAGACAATAGCCACTAGTACACTTTCAAATCTAACGTGTGAGTTTATGTTATGTTGCAGTTATGTATAAGATGTCTAATTTTCTATTATGTCTACTGTATTGGGTAATATATGTGTAAAAGTGACTACAGGGGTGTTATTTCATGTCTCGAGAGCTCTAATAATTCTAAAAAATGTATTTAGAAGGTTGTAAACAGGTTTTCTATGCTCTAACAATGAAAATATTCAATTTATAAAGAAGGAATCCTATTTGGCGGAAATTCACTTATCATTGGCGCATGTGGAACCAATTAACTGCGAAAAACAAGGATCTACTGTACTATATACAGTGGTGTGAAAAAGCCCCCTTCCTGATTTCCAATGTTTTTTGCATGTTTGTCACACTTAACTGTTTCAGATCATCAAACAAATTTAAATATTAAGTGATGACAACACAAGTGAACACAAAATGCAGTTTTTGAATGAAACTATTTATTCTTAAGGGACAAAAAAAGTCAAACCTACATGGCCCTGCATGAAAAAGTGATTGCCCCTAAACCTAATAACTGGTTGGGCCACCTTTATCAGCAACAGCCGCCATCAAGCATTTGTGATAACTTGCAGTGAGTCTCTTAAAGCACTATGGAGGAATATTGGCCCACTCATCTTTGCAAAATTGTTGTAATTCAGCCACATTGGAGGGTTTTCCAGCATGAACCGTCTTTTTAAGGTCATGCCAAAGCATCTCCATGGGATTCAGGTCAGGACTTTGACCAGGCCACTCCATATACTTAATTTTATTTTCCCTCAGCCATTCAGAGGTGGACTTGCTGGTGTTTTGGATCATTGTCCTGCTGTACAACCCAAGTTCAGCTTGAGGTCACGAACAGATGACGGGACATTCTCCTTCAGGATTTTTTGGTAGACAGCGGAATTAGTGCTTCCATTTATCACAACAAGTCTTCCAGGTCCTGAAGCAGCAAAAATGCCTCAGACCATCACACTACCACCACCACCTTTTACTGTTGGTATGATGGTTCTTTTTCTGAAATGTGGCGTTACTTTTACGTCAGATGTAATGGGACACACACCTTCTAAAAAGTTAAACTTGTGTCTTGTCAGGCCACAGAGTATTTTCCCAAAGGTCGTGGGGATCATCAAGAGGGTTTTCTGGAAAAATTGAGACGGCCCTTAATGTTCTTTTTGTTCAGCAGTGGTTTTCGTCTTGGAACTCGTTTTTGCCTAGTGTGTTTCTTATGGTGGAGTCATGAACACTGACCTTAACTGAGGCTAGCGCGGCCTGCAGTTCTTTGGATGTTGTTGTGGGGTCTATGTGACCTCTTGGATGAGTAGTCGCTGCGCTCTTGTGGTAATTTTGGTTGGCCGTCCACTCCTGGTTGGTTCACCACTGTACCGTGTTTTCTCCATTTGTGGATAATGTCTCCCACTGCAGTTCGCTGCAATCCCAAAGCTTTAGAAATGGCTTTATTTAACATTTTCCAGACTGATCTGGTCTCAGTTACTTTCTTTCTCATTTGTTCCTCAATTTCTTTAGATCCTGGCATGATGTTTAGCTTTTGAGGATCTTTTGGTCTACTTCACTTTGTCAGGGAGGTCCTACTTAAGTGATTTCTTGATTGACAACAGATGTGGCAGTAATCAAGCCTTGTTGCGGCTGGAGAAATTGAACTCAGGTGTGACAGACCACAATTAAGGCATGTTTTAACGAGGGGGCAATCACTTTTTCACACAGAGCCATGTAGGTTTGGATTTTTTCCTCCCTTAATAATAAAACGTTTTATTTAAAAACTGCATTTTGTGTTCAGTTGTGTTGTCATTGACTAATATTTGAATTTGTTTGATGATCTGAAACATTTAAGTGTGACAAACATGCAAAAAAATAAGAAATCAGGAAGTGGGCAAACACTTTTTCACACCATTGTATCGGGAGATAATCCTCAAATTTATCCTGGACGAGAAGAAATCCTGCTTCATAGTACAGGCCTCTGGTCTGGAGTGAGGTTCTCTTTCATTGTGGTTTTCTTTCCTCCTTTTTCTTTCTCAAAGGCAAAGTTGAACCCCAAAATAATAAATAAATAAAAAACATGAATAAAATAATATAATACAATAACTGTTAGTAAGATACAAAGTAAAATAAATAATACAAATGCAAACAAATGGGATATTATACAAATGGAATTAAGTTTACCAGGAAAAAAATAATTACAGGCAATAAATAAAAATTACAAGAAATAATATAATAAAATTAAAAAAAAATAAAAACCTGAAAAGTGAGCTGTCAAAGTGACGCAGGACTAATTGACATCTTTCTAGCAGTTTAAAGTCAAGTGAGCCCAGACTAAATCATGCTCATGCCCAAAAAGACAGCAACGAAACCTCACTTTCTACAGAATCACACGTTGCAAAAATAAATTTTGCTGACAGCTGTACCGTGATGCTTCTGCAGAGTAAATTACATCCCAGGAAGATTATTTTAAAAAAGCACATGGTCTTATCTCTGTCATATTCACATTGTTTCTGCCAGCTTCAAACTTTTTACATATTATTAACGATGTGTGAAATGGGAAAGTAACTTCAGCCATAATTAGCCTGCACGCTTCATTTAACCAGATTAACAAAACGTGTCAAACTGTCCTCCCCTTTAGAGGCACTTTTAACGCTTAAACTTGTGTTTCCAGTTGATTATATATACTGTATATATATATATATATATAAAAGATAAACAAGATAAATGTGATTCCCAGCATATCACTTGTCTTTTCTATAGTGTAACTTAACTTAAAATTTTTGGCACTTCAAAGAGAGGAGGGTGGAAGCTGCAAGTTCCTACTTAATAGATTTTCAGCTAATAATGAAATCAAACAGGAGGTAAACATGATTCCCCCAACCCCGGGAGGATATAATGGATGAAGCTTCAGCACAACACACACACTCTCTTTACCTTGATGGTTTTGGCAGCAACAATATTGGACAGAATCTTCTTGGCCTGAATGGAACTCTTGCTTGGAGGAAGGAAGCTCGGCTCCTGTGCGGATTTGATAAGACGCAGAATGCTTATCAAAACTGATCAACTATCAAGGAGTGTGTCGGATATCTTATATATGCACCTAAAGCGAGGAGAAAAGGATTCAAATGATCACAAAAGCAGCACGGGGGTGGGGGCTGGGGGGATGGGACTGGGGGTCGGAATAGAACAGTTTGTCCTTTGGGCATCAAGTGTGAGCGTCAGTACACGTGTTTACTAGTCTGAAGAAGCTGTAGGTATAATGACATTATCAATGAATTTCAGCTGTACTCTGTATCTTCCTCCCATAGGGTTCACACACTAAAACCCCTCTATAGGAAAAAGAAAGCAAAATCACATTAGGTAAACCTTCAAATACAAGTACACAAATATAAGAGCTATGGTGAGAGTTCTGCTTTTATATTCATGACAATACTTACATTAATAATTATATTAACACAGTTGTCCAGGACACTTGTTTGTAAACACATTTCCCGTAGGATACAATAGAAACATAAATAATCTGTTCCAGTGTCAAACTGTCACCAGCATAAAAACATTTATTAACTATTTTTTATTTATTAACATTGTAACCTCTTCACCCCTGCGCCTTCATTCTTACCTGTCCTGCAAGTGTAAGAATGCAAAACGTGATAGTAGAGTCTAATTCTGACCTACTTCTTGCCTCTGCACTCTAAGCATCATGAAAACTGTAGTTCTGTTAGTGTAAACATACAATTAATCTACTGCAATCTGCAATCACTTTTACATGTGACTTTACATAACTACACACCAACATGAAGTAGCAGCTCCAACTGCCGACATTAATACAACTAAGAATTTTTAGTTTTTGTTTCAATTTGTGGAAACATGTTCAACAGTTTAAAGCATCATGCTTAGGTGTAAACATTTTATAATGTTTTATAACCCCTAATATATAATAATTATTATGATATATTATCCTAATAATTTTAGGAACAATAAACATTTCAAAATGCACCTGCATTGTTTTTTGACTCTGTTAAATTAAAAAGTCTGTTCAGTCATGTACTTTTTCATGGTGCTTTTCTTAAAAGTAATGTTAAAATCTTGTCTCGTCTCGCTCCGAGTGTCTCGTGACACCCCTAATGAATACAATGCATATTGTCAAAAATACTGGTACAAGCATTCATCAGCATTCATTGACTAAATTAGCGTCGAACAGCGAGATTTAATGCGCTCAAACGCCTCATGAGAACAGCCACAGCTGCTAGTACAGTGCAGAAGAAAGGTGACATCATGAAGTTGTTCATTGTTCTGTGAGAGTTAGATGAACAAGTAAGTTAGTTTGATGATGACGTTGTGCATTAAAAGTGTTTCATCTTGAAGATTTTTCAAGATCATTGATATTGTGTGCTAAATAAGAGCTGGTCTTTTTACGTGGTGCTGTGACTAATTAGTGTGTTTTCTGAGCTGTATGAGCTTGTCATTTGTTTGTTGACTGGATGTACTGAGTATGTTAGAAAGCCCCCAGTTTTGCAGGCATAAGTACATCTATGCTTTCACGAATAATGATTATATAATCTAATAAATCTAATTATAATAACGATTTCGGTACGTTAAGTGCCTTTGTTTTCATAATTATTTATAATTATTACGTTTACGTGTGACGTTATTTGCATTGTACTGATTATTTCCATGTTGTTGCAGGCCAAAGCACAGCAAAAGAGCATAAAGATCACAGTTCACCACATCTTACCACAGTTTGTCACCCCTTAAATACTCAATACACAAAGAAATACAAATAAATTCACCAAAAAAAATAAAAAATAAAACAGACAAAACTGCCAGGAGATATCTTACCCCTCTAAAATCCTCTCCTTTTTAAATTAGTAGTCTATGTGTGGAGTTGAATAATAAGTCACATGATTTTTTTTTTATATAATGTCATAATATATAATAATATTTCATATTATATCAAAGATGCTTCATTTTGTGGTTTATGTTTTTTTAAGTGTGCAGGAGTGGGGGTGCATGACTTCCAGTCAGATGTTTGAAAGGGACTGTGAAAAGTTTGGGAACCACGACTCTACAGGACTGACTTCCCACCTGAGGTGCCATGTTGTGGTCACAAAGGAAGCTCTGGTATTTCAGCGGAATGTGGACGCTCTCCTTAGGACTCAGATAAACCTTTGGACCTGGAGCGCCTTCCTCCATGTGGAACATGTCCTTCTCCAGCAAGGTTGGTGTTTTTGTGAGTTGTTTAAAGTACTGCCACTCTTCTGTGTTGGTGATGACACTGGATGGACAGATAATTGCACAGAAGGGAGATTAAAAAACACACTTTTTAAACCGTTTTTAAGTGGTCAGTCAAGGGTTAGAGTAGGACTACTTATATACTGTATATTATATGTACATACATAAACAATATAAAATATTCCAGTTCAACATGCACCAACAATTTTCAAAGTTGCAAACTGAAATGCATCATTTATTTTCAGAACAGGATACTGTTCAGTAAATTCACTGGTAATTCATCACATATCACAAAAACAGAACAGAGTTACTGGCTGGTATGAGAACATTAAAAAGGAGGGGATTACGGGAGAGTTTTTGTGATACTTTCTTAAAACCAAATGCTTCAAAATTAGGGCCATCAATTAATCAGATTAATCATTACAAAGTGTGGACAGGGATGGATGAAAACCTCAATATTGAGTTCTACAGAAAACCTATCTAGACAGACCAGTTACCTGCTCTTTGACACCCATCACCCACTCAAACACAAACTAGGGGTTATCTGAAGCCTCAAAGACAGACTATAGAAGATCCCCATCAGTGACAACGGAAGCCAGGAGGAGGAGACATATACAGTATAAGGAAGACTCTTTCTAACTGTGGGTATCCTAACTGAGCCTTTTGGGTAGTGACTGAAAGGACAAGATCGCGGGTACAAGCGGCCGAAACATGTTTTCTCCGTATGGTGACTGGGCTCTTCCTTAGAGCAATGTTGCAATGTTGCAATGTTTCCTGCCTCCCGCCCAAACTGTGGATGTAATTTACTCCACCCCCGGGCCTCCTCCAGGTACATCTTCTGCCGAGACCACTCCTCTGTGATTGGTCACACTACCAAATGCTCCCGAGGACTTCTGGACAGCTGCCGAACCCCTTTTGTCCAATTACTTACACAAAAGAAACACAGTTACTTACAGCCTGCTCTCTTGAGTCTTCAACACAACCAAGTAACATTGGGAAGGCGTCGGACTTCAGCAACAGTTTGGCGAATAGTCCAGCTTCGTAAAATTTTCTCACATTTCTCTCTTGTTTAAACACTCTCAAATGTAAAATTTCATTTGAATTTTAATGATCAATCTCTTGGACACAACAAATGAAGTGACTCACCGTATTCACTCCTCTGATGTGCCTCGTCCCTGCGTGGTTTGGCTGTAGCGTTTTTGTATCCTTGTTAAAACATATTGCTCCTGTTGTAGTAATTTACACCTCCTCGTAGTCCTCCATGAAATTAAGATTCAATGATGTATTCCATAATGGCGCCCTAGCGTTCATACAACTATGATCGCTAGAAAACGAGAAACATGACAGTGCTGCACGAAGGAGATTGATTGACAATGCTCTACAGCCAATCAGAATGCACAACACATTGGCCGGGTTCTCCCTTAGCCAATCAGGACTGTTGTGGCTCTATACTGTATTTAGCCGGCTGACGAGGTGGGGGGAGACGTCTAACTCTCACAGGAGTATACAACACCCTCTACTGGTAGCAAAAGTAAATACAATAACAGACACACAACAGAGCACCCATAGATCCCTCTAATACACCACAAGGACGCAGAACACAATGCGCGTTCGTACACTGTAAAAAAAACAAAATAAAATTGCACTTAAAGAAATCCACAAAACAGCAAACCTGCAAAAGGTGAACTACGATCTAGCAAGGGAACACTATATTTGGGTCCATAACAAATAATTTTATCGATTTCCGATTTTGTGCACAATTGGAAAATGGACAAAATGGATAATGGTCGGTTGCCCACTTGTCCAACCTGGATTTGATGCAAGCAGTGTGAAAGTTGCACCTTTAAAAGGCAGTGTTAGCTGCAAATGACCAACACAAACATGAACATTGCACAGACAGCACAGTGACTTAACTCAGGAAGAACAATCTATTATATTAAGTATGAAGCATATACTTGCTAAAGGAAACGTGGCTGCAGCTGCTCACTGCAGGAAGGAAGGCAGAAAGGCAGAAAATCACCAACTATACGTGAATGCGTAAGTTTGCCACATCATTAACAAACAAATACACACTGCACATATGAACTGCATTACATTACTACCTTATTTTAGTTTTATTTTTGTTGATCGTTTTCTATTTTATTCTTTCAGTTGGACCCCGGGTGATATCAGGTGAACTTGTGAACAAATAAAAATGAAATATAAAAATAATATTCAAAGCGGTATGTTGTGTCACATGTGTATGATGCCTTAAATGTGTCTGTGGTAGTTGTTGTGTTATATCAAAACACACTTAAATGACATGGACATTGATGTAGCTAACAAAATGAACATAAAATAATGACGAAAGGAGGCACTGAATTTCACTCTGGCTGAGTGACGAATAGAAGATCTGAGATTAATTTTACTTTTATTTACAGAAACAACTGAACACATAATGTACATGTGAAATAAAATAAAATATTTCAAAATGGAAACTATTGTCTTTCTTTTTCATAGGCACTGTAAGCGCTCTGTTTCACCGTGTCTCATCGTAAACATACAAACCCAGAAGCGGGCTTTAAGCCAGTCCCTCCAACAACAATCTAGAACTTTCGTCATAAAAATCATGACGAAAATCAAAAGGGTTCTCCCTGATCTCTTCATATCCTTGCTTTTAACTCTTGCTATCTGCATTGAATCGACGCGGTGAATATCCACAGGATTGTCAATAAATGATTGTATTGTATAGTACTTTATTTATCCCACAGCAGGGAAATTCACTTGTTACAGCAGCAAGCAAGATACGCAAGTAAAGAATACATAGTGACTACAACATGGTTCAGGTGGTGCAGGTGTTGTAGAGCCTGACAGCGGTCGGTATGAAGGACCTGCGGAACCTCTCCTTCTTACACCGTGGGTGTAACAGTCTGCTGCTGAAGGAGCTGCTAAGGGAACCCACAGTGTCATGTAGGGGGTGAGAGGTGTTGTCCATGTCCATGTCCATGTCGCCATTTCCCCAGGGACAAGTGATTGGTCAGCGGGCGGGGCCGTGATAGACCGCGATCTCTTATTGGTCAGTGGGCGGTATTGTTATTGGCTCTGATTTTGTATTGAACAAACTTAACCTACACTGGAGCAGGTTAGCTCCAGCGTATAAATGACAGTGGCAATGTAAGACTAGATAGGCAGCGGTCCTCAAAGGCACGACAACAACATGTAGCCTGAGCGTGTATTCATTTATCGTTACAAACTACAACCATGAACATCACATCATCGAAGATAGGCTTCCTTTTATTCCAGCAGCACGAGTGTCATGTCACTTCCTGATGCAACACATTACAAAATAAGAACTTTGTACAGTACACAATAAGTAAAGGCGTAATCTTAATACAATATTCAACACTGAATCCTCAAACTTATCCAGGATAAGTTGCTGCTTTGTATTACAGGCCCTATGGGAGAATTAACAATACACACAATGGCAATCTTGGAGGCTTTTGCTGACGTAATTACACGTTGTTTTGAAAGGGTCACAACACACACCGAAATAATATAATTACGCCATAGCGTCTCAGCGCCAGTGTAAGTGATGCAGACGGGCTCCTCCCCCAGTGTAAGTGGAAAAAGTGGAAAGAAATAAATGATAAACTGATTCTTTTCCACTTCTGGGCAACACATCTTGCAACATATTGAAGTTGGACAATTGGACAATCACCTGTTATCTGTTTTGTTCCTTTTCCAATTGTGCACAATATTGTAAATTGGAAAAAAACGATTGTTTTTTGTTTGTTTTCGGTTTGGAAATAAATATTGAAAAAACAAGTTTTGGTTTTATTTTTAAAAAGAAATGAAACATGGATTTGTGAAGTTTTCAGGAAGTTAAACTGAAAGATGCACCAGCATAGTTTAAAGGGATAGTTGTGATTTTTTTGACATGTGTTTCACAGTGTTTACATGTGAGGATGACGACCGCTGTGAATTGAGAGAGCCAAAGTGAGAGCACTGTGAAACACATACACAACAATAGACAAGCGGCAGTGTGCAGTGATTACGCAGGGAGACAAAACAATGCCGAGCGATTGTGAGGTCTGACCTTTTTGTGGAAAATGGTTTTGTGATGCAAATGTATTACTCTTTTGAAAGCATACTGCTTGGAGAAGCAAAACGTTTTACTTTTCTGACCCCACCAACTAGCTGGAACTACTTTCTTCAACATCAAAAACTGACCGGAACTCTGCTCACGGCACAAAGTGGTGGAAAAGTCATCATTGATGGGCTACACTGCTGATGGGGATGTCATACGACTTCATCTCCTAACTATCCTTGTAAATTAAAAGTGTGGACTCACTTTGGTTTTTATAGTGTGGACGGGACAAAGCCGGATAAGGACTTTCCGGTTTGTAAGAAGTGTCTCACAAAAATGCAGCACAACAAACATGCACAGCTACCTCGTTCGCCACCACGCTCTCAGAGAAAACTGTGCCTACTAAGAGAAATAGTGATTTTTCTATTTGAATGCAAAATGTTGTGTTGTTCAATGAAGAGATGTGTGTTTACTTCTTTTATTGTCAACATTGTCCTCATGCAACCTTATCCGGTTCACTCTGTCTCTTTCCAGTGATTACGTCACTATACTACACTAAACATTTAGATTTACTTCTTAATAGAAACTACTTCTACTTAGTATGGATTACCTACTTGAGAGACATAGAATGCTGTGTTTTGAACTGAACTGTTGGTCAGACGCCGTAAAAAATCCTGTTTACACTTATATTACACTAAAACAGTGTCATTGTTTTTGCACTATTACTGTTTGTACTTGGTTAAATTATACTGCATAATATAAACAACGAAATAGACTTTTTTTGTGTGCTTTTGCTGAACACTATTGCTGTATCGAGATATTATCATTATCGTGACCCATATATCGCATATCGTATTATCAGGTACCCTGAGATTCCCAGCCTTAAATGCTAGTAATACATATATAATTATTTTGCATTATAGCCCTCTACAGGAAGTGCGGTCTTGCTCCTGATATTCTGTTTTCTCAAGGTATCTACAGTAAACGCAGCCTTTGCTGCCAAAATAAAAAAAGAGGCTCGTTTATATTTTCCTTTTTTTTTTTTAACAATGAAAATGGCGCGTGAACACTACATTGTTAACAACTTGGAATCTATAAAGTATTTCCAGCACTTCTTCATCACCTCAGGAAACACATCGAGAAGGTGTGAAAACGTTGTCATGGCAGGGCAACGCTTGTTACACTCTACTTGTTGTTAACACTCAAAACACATACTGCACAAAAACACATGCTGGAGTTGTGACGCACTTGCAAAATTACGTCAGCAGTAAAACAAAACAAAAAAAAGTTGGGATAACAAACACGCTCACCTGAGCTCAGGATCATCACTCTGGATAGTGACAGTCTGAGGTGAGTTGAAAGGGTTTTTAAGTACAAATTCCATGTACTCTGCAGAGCCCAGGCTGGCGTAGAGTTGATACGAGGTGGTGATGGAGTAGCAGAGCATGTTGCTGATGCCTTCTGCCTTGTTGATGTCTTCATGTGACATGGTCACAAAAGGTTGTCTGGTCAAAGTAACTCTCTTAGTCCGATCCTAAGACCAAACAGCCATTCAGAAAAGAAGATGTACATATTATGCAACACGATATCAAACATTTCTTTAAAATGTATAATAAAGAAAAAGTGTTCATTGTGTCAATATATATATATATATAAACCACCAGTATCAAAACTGTGCTAATTTTTAATGTTTGGATCTGCTATGGACTGTAAAATAACTGACCCAAATATAAGACAACCCTGAAAATAAGATATGTGTTATGATTCTTGTCGCTCTGCTGCCGCCTGCTGTCTTGTTCCCGCAGTTCTTGCTGAGGCGGAGCTGGAGGCTCATCAGTACACCTGCCAGTAATCATCCGGCTCCCATTCATAAGCCGTGGGAGGTCTGCGGTCCGGTGTTTGATAGTTGTCTACACTCGCCGACTACCTAGCCGCCTGCAGTCGACCTGACCTGTAATTCAGCTACCTTTCCTTTGGTCTTGTTTACGTCATCCCACCGGTTGCTGATGAATATTCCTTTTTGTTTTGCCACGCTAAGGTTAGTGTCGTCCTGTCGGCCGTACGCCACAGTGATTTTTTGTTGCACCGCAGTTTTTCCTACACCCTGCTGGTCGTAGTGTTTTGAGTTGCCTGTTGGCCCTGTATCCTCCTAAATAAACTCTCGCACTGTGTGCACCTGCTCGCCTTCGTCGTGGGGTCCAAGTTTTCGCCTGAGCGTGACAATATGTCCTCTTTTTCAAGACACGCTTTTGGAAAAATAAAAGACAAAATGCATCTTAAAAAAAAAATTACATTTTCAATAGCAGTAAATAACAACTGGCAGTTTGTGTTAAAAATGCTACCATCCAATATTAATGAGATGCAGGACACTTATTTGATGACTCTGCTTCATTGCTCACTATTTTCTTAAATATTCGCAGCATAACTCCTCCTCTGTTGTTTGCTAATTCGCTATATCGCCCATTGAGACACTTTTTTTCCCAGCGGGTGTCTGTGACACCAGTTCACTGGTGTATGTGAGTGACGGGAAGAAAGTATTTGACTCACGTGGGGAAAAGTTGCTTGGCAACACCTACTGGTTTACATGTATACAGTACTTCTCTAGATCTGGAATTTTGGACAAACTGTTCCTTCAGACTTTTTTCTAGGGTGAAAATACTGTCTTATATTCGGGTGAATATGGTAAATATGTATGTTTACACCATATTTAATGTTGTATGTTGCAGCTGTAATTTTGGTTGACAGTGGGTGTTTTTCATTTGGCGGGGGTATGCTGTTACTCTATGCATCATCCAATCAATGGCAAACATGCCCCTTATGTTTGCCATTGATTGGATGATGCCACATTAACAGTGTATACAGTACAAGTCAAAAGTTTGGACACACCTTCTGATTCAATGTGTTTTCTTTATTTTCATGACCAGATTCTCACTGAAGGCGACACAACTATGAATGAACACATGTGGAATAATGTACTTAACAAAAAAGTGTGAAATAACTCTAAATACGTCTTATATTTTAGATTTCTCAAAGTAGCTCATACTGTAGTAACTTTTTTTGAAGGCGCTGCAAACCCTTGCTGTTCTCTCAATGAGCTTCATGAGGTAGTCACCTGAAATGGTTTTCACTTCACAGGTGTGCCTTGTCAGGGTTACTTAGTGGAATTTATTGCCTCATTATTGGGGTTGGGACAATGGGGTTAGGTTGTGTGTGTCCAAACCTGTGGCCTGTACTGCATCCAATAATGGAATATTGGCAAAATGGGCAACACAATTCTGAAAAACTGTGCGTATATTATCCCCCATTGATTATATATGTATTTTCATGGGCACGCATGTACACACATAAATACAAAACAATACCCGCAGTAGCCTATTTAAAGATGTTGTAAAATGTATTCCATACCTCAAAATTAGTAATTACTAAAGGTGTCACGTGAGATCAAAACATGATTTCTTGTTTGGAAAGCTGTCTCGCGGGAACGGGACAGCCAGAAGCCAGTCAGACAATTAACTATGGCATTGCTACTATGAATAATAATATAAGTAATAGATTGGATCAAAGTTACTAGATTTATCAGATCAAAACACGTAACTGTTTGAACTTGTCTGCACCGGGGCTGCCCGGACTGTGTGTCTGACATGAAGGTGTAATGTGGCGACCATAAATCCGCTTCACAACACACAGCATACGTAGATGAGATCTGTCATGACAATTTAGCGGCATGGTTGCTATATTTAGCAAGTAAGGGTGTGCATTAAAAATCAAAGGCAGGATGTGTTTCTTGCATCATGCATTTATTCTGAAATTAAATACAAGTGCTCCACAAAGGTGAAGTACCCGCCGCGCAGGATATCCACTTCTGATTGTGAAGCAGACAAACTGGCAGCACCTACCTTCCTGGTGAAACACACACGGGTGTCCAAAGTATGGCCCAGGGGCCATCTGTGGAACGTGGCTCATTGCAGATATTAAATAAGATAATAATAACAGACAGTATGAATTGCCTTTAAAAAAAAAAAACGTCACAAACGACAATTCCGCCACTTTACAGAGTGGAAGTATTATAATTTCTTCTTCTTATTATTATTATATATTATCATAACAGGTTTATTTGGTCTAAAAAAATGTAAAAAAATGATATTTTTTAGCGCCAATTTGTGGGACAATAAGCAAAACCCCCTGCATGGTTTTGTGACTCGGCTAAATAAAAAAGTTTGTTTGTCCAGTCAATATTTTTTTTATTGTACTTTTCTTACAATTAATGTTAAAATCTTCTGTCGCTCTCGTGGACTCAATCTCGTATATCGGCTCATCTTATAAGTTGGGTGTCTCGTAACACCGCTAGTAATTACTAATTAGGCTACGCATCACAGTAAAACAATTAAGAATATTTAAAAACATTTTAAAAAAGTAATGATTTTCACACGTGTAACACAGGGATTATAAAATGAAGATAAACCTGACCAAAACTAATCATGGCTACTTTCCTATAGATGTGAAACGCAAATAGAGCTGTGAAGTAATGGAAGTAGGACTCGTTAATACTTCACATAGAATTGGCTGTAAGGACTGTGTGAAACAAAAAAAACAAAAAAAAACGTCGACCCTAACTGAGGAAGTGTAATGTACAAAATGTCTGACACAGGAACACCGTACTGCCAAAATGACATTTAGCATGTGCACCCGCGGGTGAAAGAACAAGATGTACCTACAGGCAGAAGAACAATTAACACCTTATTACTAAAGCACAGAAGCTTGAAGGCCACGGCGTGACAATAGTAAAAATGGCAGGCTTCCTGGCATGTCTTCATGAAACTTCCCTTGTGAACACTTTAGAGCCAAAATGATGATTGAGGGACAGTCTACTATAGTTAAAGTGTGAACTCACCATAGAATTTGGCATTTCAGAAGCTTCCTTTTTGCCCTCCTTCTGGTAAACGGCAGCCATGCACTGTAACTTGCGGCATCCGCTGTCAGGCTTCTCCAAAGAAAAGGTGCCATCAGTGTTGATCCTGCCTCTGTTTAGTGGATCCATATGTACCTGCAGTCTCTGGGCCTGTGCAGTGTTCCTCACTATGAAGCAGAGACAAGAAGACACAAGCATGAAATGTATTTACCAAACAGAATGAATTCTAATCGCTTCTTGCTTTCCACCATATGTTCTAAAAAGCCTCCAAATGTCCAGGGAAAAGAGAGGCGCAAACAAATTATAAAGTGTTTCTGGAGCACAAAAAACCTACGGACTGTGTGAGCAGTCCAGTGGAACAACTGGCACTGCTACAAGTGGGTCACAGCCCGACTCGCGTCATTCCAAAGTCCATTCCAAAGCATTCCCCTTCTTTTCAAACCATGCATCCACTGCATGCAGAAAGTCTCCAATTAAATACAGGACTTGTTTCCTAGTCACCAAATAATCCATTATGATTTGGACTGGATCATACAAATCCCCCATGTTGCTGTAAAAGCTCTGACAAGAGAATTTGCCTAATCCTGCACTTTTGAACAACACACTGACATGACCAAAGTTAAAAGCCTAAGGCCATTGCACTTGAAAGCACTTGAACGATTATTTTTTCTATGTATGGAAACTTATGGCCCACCCTGTACAACCAAGCACACTCACACTTCCACCTATGGACAATTTAGTCTCCAGTTTTCTATGCATATTTTTGGAATGCGGGAGGAAGGCGGAGTACCCGAAGAAAACGATTCAAACACTCGATCTCCTGACTCTGCGGCCAGTTGTCTCAGGACTCTTTGAATAACATCCAGCCATCTGGTGCTTGCCTTTGCGTCTTTTCCAGCCTGAGGCCCAGGAGCCAAACAGCAGCAGGGCTTTTGTTGTGTGGTCTGGAGGCTGCCGGAGAACATGCCAAACGATAGTCATATGTCTCTGCACAATGAGGCAGGATGCGGTAGGCTACTATGTGTGGCCTCTCAGGATTTGGTTGGACACTTGTTGAGGCCACCTGATGTTTTCAATGGTCCTGTGGGCTCTACTGTCAAAAGGACTCTACTAGTCTAGCAGCCAGGGACTTGTTCAGGAGCCATGTCTTTGAGCTGTAGAGCAGGATGGAGACAAGGGCTGTATTGTAGGTGCGGAGCTCCGTCTTGCAAGAGACTATATTGTGTCACCTAAGTGGTTTCCAGAGTTACTGTAAAGTTGATGTCTCTTCTGCAGAGGATCTCTACTTTCAGGTCCGCATTTTTGGTCACTGTGGAGCCCAGATACAAACGGTTGATGGGCTCAACAACTTTGTCACCTGTTTGCAGGTGGGCTGGAACAGGCCCATCGCCAATGTGCATGAGCTAGCTAAGCATAAATGAAGGCCGAGCTTCTCTGCTTCATCCTGGTCGATGACCTGAGCGTTCCCCACTTGATTGTAGGATGAGCTGAGCAGAATGGCGATATCAGCATACTCCAGTTCAGCCAGATGGTAGTTACTGAACAACACACCATGGAACCGCCGGATCGGTGTATGTCCTATTTGAGGCAAATGGTGCTCACAGCAGATACTGACTGGCTTTCGGACCCCTCTGGACCACTCCCAATACAGTTAAACGCCACATTTTGGAGTGGCCTTTTATTGTGACCAACCTCAGGCACATCTGTGCAATCATGCTGTCTCATCAGCATCCTGATAGGTCACACCTATCTGAGCTGCAGAATATTCCAGAGTAAAGTGTGGCTGACGGTATCAAAAGCTGCCCTGAGATCTATGAATCCGACATATCGACGGCAGTTTTTTCAGAATTCATGCGACCTCTCAATTAGCAGGCAAACTGCCGATGTGTGGTCTGAAGTGGAGTGGTTGGGCATGGCGCCAGCCTGCTGCGGACGGCGGCTGCCTCTGATTGCTGGAAAAGCGTGGAAGAGGAGGATCCGTCTAAAAATTTTGCCAGGAATAGACAGGGGCAATGCTTCTGTGATCGCTGTAAGTAAGCCTGTCGCCCTTTCGTTTCTAAAATGGTAGGATAACGCCCCTGGTCCAGCCGCTGTGTTACCACTAAGTTACTGTAATTACCTGGACTATAACACCTGATACTACCATGTGCAAGTGTACACATCATCACAGAAGACCCTCCCTGCACAGCTGACATCCCCCCAGACATCTGTAAAGCTGATGTTTACACTGGAGTTTAAAAGAAAGTGCTCCTGTACGCACAGACGACAAGAATGGTGATCAATCCTTACGAATACTTGGGACAGTGGCCATAATAAAATTTATAATACAATTAATACAATTTATATTACTACACATTTTAAGATGAATATAATATTGTTACAGATGCATCTAACTAAGTATCACTATTTGTGGTATAGTTACAAAAAAATTACAAAATATGAACTTTTAAAACACTTCTTTAAGAATGAATGCCACCCACTAATTAAACACCATACCACCAACAGATGACTGGGACTTTCTGCAGTTCAACAAACACAGTTTCACACATTTTTTGTGCACAATTTTCATATTAATTGTTATGTACACAAATCAGAGTGGTGAAACTGGGTGCAACCTTTCACATCTTTCCTCATTAGTCAAGATGCCTGTGAGCAAACTTGTTAAAACTCTGCATAGACATCCTGCACTGTCGTGCATGTCACTGCCAAGTCTCAGTCGCATCTTATGACAGGGTTCACACTTGTTGTGTACAGTTGTCGACACTTCACCTCATATGGTTTACATTGCCCCTGGAAATAAAACACGGTTGCAACATTTGAGCAGCTTTGAAGTATCCAAATAGACACAGTCGTAGGTCAGATTGCAAAATTTTACTGGCTTATGCTGCTCATGAAGGATCTTGACACATTTCCTTTCTTTGGATCCAGAAAGCCCAAGACAGTGGAATGGAGAGCTGCACATATCAAAATAGTTGGTGGAAGTAGAGACAAATCAAGAACTAAATCAACAATGAGCAGAATGTTTTTGTACAGTGGCATGAGTTGTGAATTAATCGTTGCAATACAGTGGAATAATGTAAATCCAATTAATTTGTTCTAGAGTGCCAAAAAACATGAAACATGCTTTTTAAAATAGTTTTAC
The DNA here is from genome assembly GCF_027744805.1 of Dunckerocampus dactyliophorus. Classification (NCBI taxonomy): domain Eukaryota; kingdom Metazoa; phylum Chordata; class Actinopteri; order Syngnathiformes; family Syngnathidae; genus Dunckerocampus; species Dunckerocampus dactyliophorus. Next base: position 21,941,588 of record NC_072819.1, on the reverse strand, counting down.
AATTATAGTTTTTCATGCACAAAACAATTTAAAATGCATATAAATGCAAATAAAAGATAAATGAAAGGGATAAATTAATATTTAAGGTTACATTTACCTTCAATGAAGAGAAGATGTTGGTAGCGAGATCAGCACGGGCACGCTTGTGTTTTGCCATAAATTATTGCTTGAATTCAAGACTGTTTCTCACCTCAAGTCTCTGTTTTTCTTTTGATCACGGCTACAAAGTAACTTACAGTAAAATTAAGCCAAAGAAAGTGCCAGCACTTTGATATAGAAGGTGAAAAACACTATTTAACTCAATAATTAACTCACAGCAAAACATGAAGGTGGTGTCCAAAATGTTGGATTTCAAAAAAATGTAATTCTTGCACAATAAACTATTCCATCCATCCATTTTCCATACCGCTTGTCCTCACTAGTGCCACAGGTATGCTGGAGCCTATCCCAGTTGTCTTCAGGCGAGAGGCGGGGTACCCTCTGGACTAGTCACCAGCCAATCGCGAGTACATATAGTCAAACAACCATTCACACTCACATTACAATAAACTATTAAATAGCTTATTTCTAATTATTACATAGGTTAAAAAAAGAGTGTATGACACAAGGACAATATTCATGTGATTCCAGATAAACCTCCTGATTTCCACTTTTGTAGAGCATTTTGACACATTTTTCAATATTTTATTTAGCTCACCAGTGAATTAATGAATGTGTCTTAAAAGGACAAATTAAGGGTCATGTTGGAATGAAGTTGGACCATTTTGGTGGTAATCTGTGCTGAGCTCCACTGAGTGCCCTTCCAGTTTATATGTGAGGTTCATTCATTTTCCCAGCATACACTTAGCATCACATACGACACACTTGACTAGCCATTGCTTGTTTAAGAGAGAGAAAAAGTGGCTTCCTCAGTATGTAAGTGGTTGGACTGTGCATGCACATGCATGCGCACACACGCATGCGCGCACGCACACACGCAAACACACACACATACACAGGGTTGTGGCTCGCCACCAGAGATGCTTCTGCAGACTCAATTAGACTGAAAATTGAGCGGTTCAGTGGTGCAGCCAACAGCCAGAATGTGGAATTGATCTGGTTGGCTTGATCAAGGCAGCCAGAAGGACACTGATGGCTAATTGCAAGGATAAACACATATGGAGGTGCTTGGATTACATTACATTGAAAGGTAAAACATGCTTGTCTGTTCAGACAAAGGGTTTGAATTAAAGTGTTTACCATTGAGTTGGCGAATGTTCCTGGTAGACAGGCTCCCCCCAGTGAAGCCACCAGTGACTTCACGAGGTATGATGATGTGAGAATGACACTGTGTGCAGTCTGCTGCCCTTCTCCTGCTTGGATCTACTTGGTGCCCTGTCAGTGAGAAAGGCCAGTTGGATCGTTAGTTGGATATTCAAAGTTTAGATCATTTCACACCTGGAAGAGCTACTCAAAATCTGTAAGGTCACTGAAGAAACTTAAACAGACTTTTATTACCTTCTAAAGGGCAAATGTTCAGAAAGCTATCACTGAGCAATGGCCCAGTACTTTGCAAAAAAGTTAGCCTGTGAGACCAAGAGAATAGAAGATCAACTCAAACGTCTTACACGTTTTATGCATACACAATAGAGTGGTACAATTTGGAGTTCAACCGTGGTTTTCTGAAAAATAAACATCATGTGTGACAATAGCAAGAAGTGCATGCATTTGGATTTGTCACCACTTTGCCTGTCTGGGACCTAAACCGGTTTCCTCAGATGAAAGGAGATCGGTTTGGATGCTCAGAAGCAACTCAGAGAAATTAGCCTGCCATAAACTGGAAAACTGCTGGAACGCGAGTTTTACATCGTTGCGGCCTGAGAGGGTGCCGACCAAGTAAGAAGGCCCTACTCCGAAACAAAATTCTGTTTTCACACTGTCTTCACTTCAACAATTATAATATAACGGTCATTCCTACAATTTGGTGCCATTTCAGCATAGTAACTTAAAAAAAAGTTTAACTTTGCAAGAAACATTCATATAATCTGAAGGAAGGCTTATTAAACAACAAGAAAAATATATAGATTGAGCTCAGGATATTCAATTTGAATAATTATGACCAAATCCTTGGCATGGAGTTCAAGTGTCCACACCGTTACGGGACATTTTCATCTTTATTAATAAGTGTTTTTAATGCATAGTTATTGTGCTTTTTGCATTTTTTAAGAGCTAAACTGTCCCTTATTTGATTTGTAAAATAATGTAAAAAATATCAATAAATACCCATTATCTTGAAAAAAGCATGATTTATTTTAAAGCAAAGCGTAGATTCAACACTTTTGATTTGCAATAAAAAGAAAGTTGAATGGACATGTGCCCTATTTTTAACCTATTTCAGTTCAGTCATTTGGTTTCAACTCATTCACTATGTTAATAACCACAAAGACAATCAAAATGTTACTACATGTTATGTAATGTAAAACACAGAGTAACAGGATTGACACAGCAGTGACAGAGTGGACATATTACATTGTATAGCCATACATTTCATGAAATAAAAATAAAAGAAAAGGCCATTCATTTACTTTACCACACCCCGAAACCGATTTATCTAATTTTACTATAAAATAATGCTCAACATACATATGAGAGACAAATTCTTGTATATTTTAATAGTTAACCCATCTGCTCTTCTATTAACTTCCACACCCTTTTGTCTAACTGTACAGCTCTTTTGTTTACTTGTTTAATGCATTCTTATGCATGCATTGCACTCTAATATCATCGTCAACATCCAAGATGGTTGCTGGGTAAGGTTCATCATCATAGGTAACGGGATAGTTTGAATTTTTTGACATGAAGTTGTATGACATCCCCATCAGCAGGGGACTATTTCAACAGTGACTTATTTTCCCATTTGGTCCCACGAGTCCAGTTCTGGTCGGATTTCCGTGACGAGGAACGTAGTTCTGCTTAGTTGCTGGGTCATTTAAGTAAAGAGTTTGGCTTCTCAAAACAACATGCGTTCAGCATCATACAAATGCCTCCTCAAAAAAAATCAGACCTCACAAATCACTCTGCGTTATATTTGTCTCCCGAGAGAGCACCGCGGCCATCTTGTTTACATTTGTTCCACAGCGGAAGAAGATGCGAGCGTCTTCATCACATACACACAAATACAGAGGCGACAGTGCGCAGGGACACAGCAGAAAATCGCAGCAAAAAATCCGAACTATACCTTTAACAATATAGCATTGTCCAATTTTTTTCTCGTGTCCTGCCTCTATCCACCTCTCATCTCTCTTTCTTATGTTTGTATTTTGCCCGTTTTTCAGGGTCTCTATGACGCTGTGCCCTGTACTGCCTTTTCTCCTGCAGATAGCATACCACTCCCTGACAAATACGTGCATGATTAATCAGTCCTAACAATAACAATAACTGGAAATAGTTAATCATCTCTTTCTGAAGTCCACCCTGTTATTATGAGTCCATCCTGTTACTGTGAAAAATGGTAACAGGATGGACATTTTAGGCTCAAGTTATTCATTAATACTCATTAGATGAGTTACATGGTAGTCCTGATTTTCATACGTACTTGACAATATACACTAAGGACACACCAAGAACACAACACATTATTTGATACTAGACAAAGCTACTACACCCATTAAAACCTGACAAAAAGGACCCTAACTGGGTTTCTACACTAATTTTGATAAACGCTGTATAGAGCAAAGAACATTTTTGGTTAAAAACAAATCATCAGATGCGAACACCTTCTTTCATTTATGGGTGTCTTTCCGATGGAGATAGAGCCAACGTGAACACACTAAAGGGAAAAACCTTGGCTTAGAACACCTAAGGCAGGATCAATACTTGGTCAGAAGCCTGGCGGGGTTAATTAGCAACTTGAATGAGCAGAGAATTCTAAATGTAGAAAGCAGACTGTCACTCTGACTGATGCTTCATGTTCCCTGGCTGAGTAATCCATGTCATTTCCGCAGTAGAGCAAAGACAACATATTAACTGACTGAATCTTCCTTCCTGGAGGTGGGAACACATCAATAATAATTTAATAATTCAAATAAATTATTTCAGTTTGAAGCATCTCGGACACCATCAATCCCACAAACTCTTATGTCATAGTTTGTACAGTCCAACTGACAGTTTGGTGTCATTGTGTAAGGTAAATATGTACTCCAGGGTGAACAGAGAATGATGATTGATTTCCCATATGACCCCATTCGAGTGTCTGGAGAAAATGAATGCTTTATGAACACCACCTGCACCAACAACACTGAATAAAATGGGCTTGTTTAGTTATACAATATGTAGGACAAGACTTGAAATAGTTTGATGGAATTTAGAGCCGACTGAAGGACTATTAATGTTAAAAGTCCTTTTAAAACCTATTAGCTTCCTAACTTTGGATCATCCAGACATGCTCAAATGAGATTCTTAATTGATGGAGAAGTTGCTAAATTGTTTGCTGAGAGGTTCTGGATAGCCCTTCAATGATGCTTCCACTAAATTCTTCTAGAATTTATAGCAAAGTGTGGGTGTTTTTGAGAAGTGGCATGAAAAGCATCCTCCAAATATTTTAGAGGCCGACTTCAACAACAAACTGATAATGGGCTACAGCTAAATGAATAATAGAGGCTCAGGGTTGCCATGAACACTGACAGCAGTTGTGTAGATTAATGGCTGAGGTGTCTGCCTTCCCAAAGCATCGCCTTCATCATCCATCAGCCTTTACCGCCTTCCCACTCAGCACAGTGTAATTGTTTGAGTTCTATTTCCCCTGAAATGCTGTTGTGAGGACATTACTTCTGCTTAAACATCTCCCATCCATAATATAACAATGAGACGCAAAGCCTCAATGACTCATTATGGGCCCTTTCAGTTTATTTCTTGTGTGCACTGAATTGTTTTGGTGATTAATGGAATTATGCAATGATGTCCGCAAAGGACGGAATATGATGAACATCAAGCACTATTTGTCCATAATAAAACAAATGGATTAATAATGAACCAAATTATAATCCTCAGATTTAATCATTCTAGTGTAATTAACCATCTTGCACCATAGAAGACTTAATAGCCACAACTAACTAGGTTGGCACTGATGTCTTCATAATTGTCACACGACCAGCCCAAAATTACTCCATCTTGTAATTACTAATAAATAATTACTAATAACAAATAGCAATATTGTGATACAGCTTACTGTCTCACGGTATAAGATCAATACATCAACATCACACTGATTAATTAAATAATCTCTCTATCTGAATTCTCTGAAATCATGTAAATGGTACCGCTCAGAATAAAGTGTCATAGCAGAGGTTTGCGTGTTTTGTACCTCAGCCTCTCATAGTTGACGCCATGTGTTCTTCTTTGTAACACAAACTACTTAAGATTGATTCAACAGCGCCTCTGCTGGTTGCAGCCAAGTTGTTCAGTCTATTTTGCTTCAATTGCGTCAAGATGACATTGAACGTCAATCAATTTCCCACCATCAACGTAATTTTTTTACTATCAATTAATACACCTATTCCCAAATCCCACTCCATAATACTGTATTGACCCGAATATAAAATGACCATGAATATAAGACCTCCCCTCTTTTTCAAGAAAAAAAATCAATGACCTAAAAAAACTAAACAAAATCAATGTTTTTTTTTTAAATCATGTTTTCAATATCAGGGAACTGACAACTAGTAAATTGTACTAAAAAAAGGATATCATATTTCTCTGGTGCTGATCACGATCACTTAAAATTAGCATTAGCATAACACCAGCCCTGTTGTTTGCTAACTGGCGAACAAGCTTTGAGACACTTTTTTTCCAGTGAGTCTGTGTTGACAGGTCACTAGTGTGAGTGACAGGAAAAAAAGCGTTGATTTGTGTGGCGATAAGTCATTTGCCGTCCCCCGTTGGTTTGCATGTATAAATCTCTAGCCACCAATATAAGAACAGTTTTTTGTGAGTTTTTCCAAGGGAAATAAGTTCCATAGCTTATATTCGGATCACAGCGGTCACGCACTTCTGATCAAAATCTTAAGACCAGTTAAAAAATTGCTAGAATTTGCATTTTGCAAATTTGGATCTTAATGATGTTTTAAGTAGTGCTACAATATGCAAAAACAAGAAGGGGGAGTGAGACAAAAAGCATTTGGAAACAAAAAAAAAAACTGAAATAGGCTGTTTATCCTTTAACCCTCCTGATGGCTAAAGCTAAGAAGCTTTCTCTTTTTCATGGTTGGATTGTCGAGCTGCACAAGCAAGGCCTCTCGCAGCGTGCCGTTGCTGCTGAGGTTGGGTGCAGTAAATCAGTCATTCTACAATTTTTTAAAGATCCTGAGCACTATGAAACAAAAAAGTCAAGTGGTAGACGCAAAAAATGATCCAATTGGCTGTCCATTAAGACAAAGGTCGGTCTTCCACCCACATTAAGGCCCTTACTGGTGCCAACTGCAGCGCAATAACCATCAGACGGCATCTGCGGGAAAAGGGTTTAAAAAACAAAACACAAATTCAAAGACCTCGTCTCCTTCAACACCACAAAACTGCCCGTTTAGACTTTGCCAGGGAGCATCAAACATGGGACATTGAAAGGTGGAAAAAAGTTTTATTCTCTGATGAAAAAAAATGTAACCTTGACGGTCCAGATGGTTTCCAACGTTACTGGCATGACAAGGAGATCCCACCTGAGATGTTTTCTACCCGGCACAGTGGAGGGGGGGGGTCCATCATGGTCTGGGGTGCTTTTTCATTCAGTGGAACACTGAAGCTTCAGGTGGTGCAGGGTCGTCAAACGGCTTGTTTTCACATATTGTAGCTCTACTTAAAACCTCATGAAGATCCAAATGTGCAAAATCAAATTCTAGCAATTTTTCAACTGGTCTGAAGATTTTGATCAGGAGTGTATTCCCACTTTGTGCTTCAGAAAAGACACCTCGGAGCAGCTTTTTCTCCTCCTGCAAGTATAGGAGTAATGGGACACAAAATAAAAAGGGGCTGAACTCTGTCAAATTTCTTGGCAACTTTGCACTGTTGCATAAGAATAATCACATTCAGTGCCACCCTGTGACCTGCCCCTCTTTGCTCTCCTGGCAGTTCTTGAGGTTAAAGCCACAACAAACCACCGATTTACTGGCCTAAGAACAAATGGAAGCAAGCACCAAGGGTTTTCAAAGGAGTCTGAAATAATCTATTTCTTCTGCCTCCATCTTCCAGGCCACTGACCTTTCAGAATAGGCAGATTGTCTCTGTCAACTATGGGCTTAAGGCAAGGTTGATAAAGTGAGGCCTTTACACGACAGAAACGGCTTTTAGTAAGTAAGACAAACTACTGTATACATGTACCCCTCAGGGAGGTCCCCAAGATAGCCTTAATTGTAAGTAAATTTCACTGATTCACTTCACTTGAGGCAGCTTCCAGTAGGTTCTCTATGCTCTCTTCTGCTGAGGCACTCAGGCTCTCCAGAGCTTATCAGGCTGTTGCAGATAGGAGCAATGTGATGTTTGGAGAAAGCTGCCTTTTCTACTGTGGAGGGACAGATATATGCTTTCTGTTTACTTGTGTGCATGAGTGCATGCTTATCCAAGTGTGTTGACAGAGCGAGAGGAAGGTTATGGACACAATTCTAAGCAAAAATAAAATGATTCCACATAAGACTACTTTTCCCTTGGAGCACATATCTAGCACACTGTAAAATAGACATTATAAAGAATATGTTAGTAGGAGCCGTAGATAGCTTCAGTATGTTGCACAAAGAAACTTTGACAGGACAGCATGAGAGATCACTTTTCCATCAGAAAGCCACCCATGAAAACTGTTTTGTTATGAACTAGCTACATGTCTGTGACAATGATTAACAGATAAGACAGATTTCTACTCTTAAAGCTGTTTTTGCACCTCGGCTCCCCCTGCAGTCGCAAAGTATCATATCACTTAATGAAAGCCAAACAGTTCCACAACAATAATGAATATAAACTAGGGATGCTCCTGTTACAGGCTTACTTTGATTATTGTGATTCCACTTGTTCTAACGGGTTGGAGTAGCTCAATAGCGCCCTCTCTCACTGGTGGGCTATATATAGGGCATAGTGTCATTACAGCTTTAGTTCATCAGCCCTGTGACCCGAGGTGAGTTGAGGAGCGCTCCTCTATGCAATTGTATGGTTACCTACGAAGCTAATGTAACTCATTGTCATTGTAGTCCAGGGGTCACCAACGTTTTTTCTTGCGAGAGCTACTTTTAGAAAATGAAAATGGCCACGAGCTACTCATTTTTGTAGAAATGATTTTCATACCTTATTTCGACCCAAACAAATCAAATATGTTTGTTTTACCAAAATATTCACAAAATGCTGGTATCCACAACTCACATTTTATGTTTCAGAATACTTTTCTTTCTAGTGTTCTCACATTATTAAATGAAAACCTGAATGAAAAGCAGGCCTGCGGGCACCTTATGTGGTCTTGGGGGGCTACCTGGTGTCTGCGGGCACTGTGTTGGTGACCCCTGTTATAGTCTGTAACAAGCCTCATGGTATTGACCAGTGCACATTGTCTCACACCAGGTACGTGCTTATTATTGTTTATGTAACGTAACGTTTATGTAACTAAACATTGTTAATGTTTAATGTTAGTTCATTAGCCCTGTGACCCGAGTCTGTCACAAGCTTCACGGTATTGACCAGTGCACATTGTCCCACACCAGGAAATAAACGGTGTCACTGTCTGCAACAAGCTCCAAGTCTCCTGTTCATTACCACAAATAAACAACGCAGAGCTCAGGAGACCTGCACCACCCAGAGCTACAGTGCCTTTAGCGGGGGTTACACTCCGATTGATCGGCCATTGTTAAATACCGGCCGATTTCAGTAAAAAAAAAACAACAAAAAAACAACAAAATGACACGTCTAGTGTTGAGCTTGACATATGCTACGCCAATCGATGCCAGCGTGTTTTATCACTCCCTTACCAAACCTATCTCTGTCCGACTATTCTTGCATCTTTGTTTACACGCTTTGCCTAGCTGTCACTGGCTGCACTTTGCATTGATGGCAGCTAGCTAGCTTGCTAGCCAGCGTTATCCGCCTAGCTTCTGGTCTTCAGACTCCAAATGTGACTTTTTACCACAGTGATATTTTGTTTTTAAATCAAACAAGCACTGCCGTTAGTTCAGAGCTCGTTTGTGTTAGTGGATATCACATTCATAGGGTACGTAGTAACTTTTTCAAGTGTCACTGAACAACTTTACTTGCTTGTCTTATCCTCAAAACACGATTTGTGTGTGGTTGTTTAATGAACATAAACACATGTGTGTCCAGCCTTATGGTGGTGATACTATCACAGGAGTCTCCTATCTCACAAGCTGGTTTTGAGTAATTCAGAAAGGGTCAAAGAATATTTGGTCCATTCCAACTCAAATCAACCAATGGGTGGAACCACACCCCGTCAGATTTTGCTCTTATTCACATAAAATAGTCTATATACCATACGAACCAACAATCAAAAATATTTTTTTCAAAACTCCAATTATTAAGAGAGTAATTAAGGACTGAATATTTTGCATTGCCGTTAGCAACCGTGTGGCCACGCCCATTTATCTTAAAATATAATCTTATTTTCTCCCAAAATAGTAGTGCTAGCTCAACCTTAACTTTGCTCCTTGGGGTAGTTTTTTCCATGCAGAATTCAAATCTATAGTCATATACAGTCATTCAAAAAATGATTAGACCACCCTTGTTTCTTCAGTTTATTGATCCATTTTAATGCCTTGTACAACTAAACCATTATTTTTTATGACAAGTGATGAAAAAGATAATATAATTCAGGTTTAATCAAAGTACTTCCTGACTTTTTCCGGTGACTGGAAAAAGGATCACAGCATTGTCTCTGGTCATCTTCATATCTTTGTAAATAAACCTCATGGTGATGATAACACACTGTCACATCTGGATTGGAAGTTAGGTCAGCTGCAGGTACTCCACTCCTCCAGACCAACAAGTCTACATCTCCTTTGGACAAATTTGAAATAACTCCGACAAAACCTGTCTTATGACAGGGTAATCCTAGGAGAGTGTGTCTTCTGTCATGATTGACATATAATCGCTGGACTGCTAATCTCATTTTATAGGGTTTAAAGCAACACAAAATTCTTCGATTAATTCTTCAGTCTGGTACATTTTCAAAGCTGAGTAAGAAGCCCCAAAACGCACTATAAAAAAGGTGTCAAAACACTGGCAACATGGCCTAATTAAGGTGACTATCAACTGATCAACACACCCTGAGCAAATATTCGCTAACATTTCTTTGTGTGACTCTGAACATTGCATTTTACCCAAGACACCAACTTGTCTGTCACCTCTGTCTATTTCAAAGCTGAAGACCTTTTTAACGAGATGATGTTGACATTTCTCAATTGGATTTGAAGGGTCAGTCGCTTGGCACCAAAAGGCCAAGCATGCGAAGTGATTAGTTTAAGATTAGTTTATCCATCCATTTTCTATACCGCTTCTCCTCTAGATTAGTTGATGTCTTCTAAAATATGGTAGTCAAACACCTGGCATGTCTGGCAAAGTTGATTCAATGCCAGGTCAAATGCCAGATGGTCAGCACAATAATCCGTGGTATCCAGACCTGCATGGTCACTCAAAGTGATTTTACACCCCCAGAACATTTACATTGTGTGTTTATACATTAGGAGTAAAACAATCAGAATAAACTGATGGTCTACGCATGTACATCCTGGTTTGTATGGTATAGAGACTATTTTATGTGAATAATAACAAAATCTGAGGGGTGTGGTAGGCAAATGTCCCCTCCATTGGTTGAAATTATGTGGAATGGCCCATTTGCTTAATATAACTGTTCAATTCAGACTTTATGCCTTTATATAATGACAAATGAGCGCAAAATAGCATAAAGACGATGGCCACACTGTTCGAGTGGAGATCTGCTTGGTAAATAAGTAAATCAGTGTACAATTTAAATGTTGCCAGTAATAAATAAAACGCAAATAGTTGACAGCTCTAATAGTGATGGAAGTTGGACACCCCTACAACCTGGACACTCAATTGATTCTGTTTTAAGTTGAGCAGGACAGATTTCTATTTAATAAAGATATTTATTTGTATTATTTTAGGGATCTCCCGATCCACATTTTATGGCTTCCGATCCAATCCAATTTTTTCTAGTTTGATTTAAATAATAAGCTTTTGTTACAAACATGAATTTGTGGAATTGAATATGCTTAGAAAAATAGCTCTTCAAAGCATTAAACATAATGCAACCAAAGTACAGTAATCCCTCGTTTTTCGCGGTTAATGGGGACCAGAACCTCCCGCAAAAGATGAAAAACCGCAAAGTAGGGTTTGCCCCCCCACAGGAATTTTCATGTACAGTATGTGTATATGGGTACCAGAATGTTTAAAATATGTAAACAGTAGTTATACTTAACATATTTGAGACAAAGATTACAACAGTACATGTATTTACGTAAATCTTTAACTAAAACATTCATCAACATTGCCTTCGGAGAGAGGCAATGTGTTGGTGGCGGAGGAGTGGCTCTCACTTTACTCGTAGAGGCTTTAGGTTCACTCGGAGACTCGAGGAGGCGAATCACTCCTGGCAGCGCTAGTACTGGCTTGAGGTTGGTCAGGTTCGTCAGCACCTTCTTCAGCCTCTTCATTGTCGTCATCGGGCAAGATTTGATCGTAGAGAACTTTTGCCTTTGTCCTGATCATATTAGTGTCCAAACTCACTGTCTTTTTCCTGCAATCAGCAATCCATATTGCCAATGCAGCTTCCACTTTCACTATTCTCTTATTACGCCGAGTTACCACACGTCTCGTTTCCATATTGAAGGTTATTGAAGCGGCATTGTAAGGGCTTAACTAATCAAAAAAAGTTATCGCGAACACAACACCAAGATACAGTATGCTAGCCAGTCAACAGCGTGGATGAGACTGGCGAGACACAACAAGGGAAGATGCTAGGTGATGATTTTGTTTTTTTTCTATGAATATTTTGGAAAAACCCGTGAAGCACTGAAGCCGCAAAATGTGAAGCGCAACGTGGCGAGGGATTAATGTATTGCTGAATTTATTTTTTGTTACACAGCATGACCAGCAATATTGTTTGGCTTTTGTAACAAACCTCTGTAGGTCAGGTCCCTAATTCAATAAAAGACCCAATAAAAGTCCATCCAATAAAACATATAATTAAAAAAAAAACACGTGCAAATTACTTTTAGGGTAGGACAAATCATTTGACATGGTTATAGATAAATTTGTGGTGTGATTTAGAATATATGACTTTTTCTTCAGCGCAATAGTCATTTATTGATGGTCCCTAGTATAAACAACCAGCGGTTAGAGTAGCACTTTCCATGCGAGCAGTGGCGGAGCCAGAATTTTTTCATTGGGGTGGCCAAAGTGGGACCATTACTCACATCGAGGTGGCAATAAGTTGATACCTGAAATGTCTAGATGGCCAGTGGGGTGGGCGGAGAGCGACCAAGGGTGGTCACGGCCACCATCGGCCACCATGTAGCTCTGCCACTGCATACGAGCTCCCAGCACAATGACACAGCAGTTCGGGCACAGTGAGAGGGAAACTACCACTGTAGCTATGGAGCCAAATACCCAACATCCAACATGAAACTATCTTCACCACGGCACACCACGGACATGCATGGTGGTGTTGCATTTTCTTCTTCTTGCGGGTGGCGGGAGTCGAGTGGCAATCGGCTTTGAGGTGCATTACCGCACCTACCATATTGGAGTGTGGCCCAGAGTTACAAACGTGATATGGCAACCGGATCGTCCCGATCTCGTGGCGGAAGCTGATATTATCTGATCGTCAAAATACAGTGGATCGGCAGCCAATCCTAAAGATCGGATTGGATCTCAATATTATTTTATTCTGTTAATTTTGTTATCTTGAGCTAAAACATAATTATTGAACAGTTTATTTATCATCAATATCACCTTGAAGCACTTGCTGCAGGGGGTTGATTCCGCCTAAATATAGCACTGGAATGAGACACGGATAGCCATTTAGGTTTTCGGTTACTGCCATTTACATCAGCAAGTGTGCCATTAAAATGCAGAGATTCAGTACGCATCCCAAGTTAATCAAGGTTTTATGATTACAAGACACCATCCATCCATTTTCTATGCCGCTTATCCTCATTAGGGTCGCGGGTATGCTAGAGCCTATCCCAGCTGACTTTTGGGCGAGAGGCGGGGTGCACCCTGGACTGGTCGCCAGCCAATCGCGGGGCACATATAGACAAACAACCATTCACACTCACATTCATACCTATGGACAGTTGAGTCGCCAATTAAGTGAACATGCATATTTTTGAAATGTACAAAAACTGACAAAAATCCACACACGCTCGGGGAGAACATGCAAATTCCACACGGAGATGCCCAAACGAAGAGTCTAACCCAGGTCTTCCTGATCTCCTGACTGTGTGGCCAACATGCTAACCACTAGACCACCGTGTGGCCCAAGTTTGACACCTAAACTGATTATTTTTATTACTATTATTTCTTATGGTAATGGAAATCAGAGGTTCAGCAATGTCCTGAAATGAATTGTGTTTGAATTTTGAGTTGCCATTGTATTTGAGGAAACAATAATTATATACAGCATTATACACATTTTGATCTTCTCTATTGACTTGTAATTGACTTCAGTTTTTTTTTGGCACCATTAGTCATCAAGGATACTTTGATAGCACCTACTTTGCACTTTTCAAGATGTAAATACATGATCTCAAGTGTCAGTTCAACAGTAATGATCACATGTATTTGTAATGGTATACAGTGCTACCATATACTGCAATACAGCCATACCCTTCCCAATACAATGGCAAATGTATGAAAATGCCTCCTCTGTACACTGATTCATTACACCAAGCCATCATGACTTCATTACCTCCATTTCACCCAAAGGTCCCACGTAACTTGATCAGATGATGACAATGAAGCTACAGTATGTGTGATCAGTTTCAAGGGAGGGGCGCACTGTCATCATATTTTTATACACTCATGTTTTACCGATTATTACTCAAATAAAGCTACTTCTCTTTTATTTTGCTCTTGGTTCTTCCATACAAGTTGCTTAATAGAAGAAATGAATCGGCCTTTCAGTGTATACCGTCATTCATTTAATGACTTGTCAATCCCCAACCAACTCGGTGATAATTAAAAAGCATATTCAGTGTGCCACTATTTCTCATCTAAAAGTGACAGCCTGACAGTAACTTTTTCAATTAAAAATGTTGATGTATGGAACAAAGACACGTTTTCTAACATGTAAGACTGCTCCAACAAGGAGATAAGATGTACAGGCCACACTTGTGACCAGTGCTTTTTGGGTAAGTCGTGAAGCATTCAGTGGAAACCCATCTGCCAAAGTAGAACCATACAGGTATTGTGACAGTGGAAAACTGGTATTAGTTTGATCTATATACATTTTTTAACTCAGGAAGAGTGAAGCTAGCGGTATTAAAATTCTAAAAATCCACAGAGAGACTGCTGCACCAACACATCACAGAGGAAATAAGGTTTCCACATATTAGCGTTCTTTTGCAAACTATTTCCATCCTCCCGCTTCATCACACAAGCTGCCCATGCTCGGCTACACCTGTCTGTCTATATGTCAGCATGGACACATGAGCGCTCACCTTCCTTGGCACGTGTGAGTGACTTGATTTCCTCTCTGCCTGAGCCTCAGCACGTCACATCCATCTCACTCTGTGGGTAACTTCTTGAGAGAATTTTCAAGCAACAATGAAGGTGTTTCATATCCTTTTACCCCATATCCACACACCCAATAAGAGTTGACAATTCATTATAGCCTGATGACAAAACACCTCCAGGGGTTGGAGAGAGGAGGTGAGTGGAGGCAAAAAAAGCACAATTTAGATGAATAAGAGCAAACAGTCTGATAAAAAGTGGGAAGAAAATGTGAGGGAGGGAGAAGAAACAAAGAAAACCACTTGCCTCCTCCCTTTCCCAAATTGATTCAGACTGTCCGCCAGACCGCCTGATGGATATCCAATCATTGATTCGAATTTATATGTTGCCTTTCGCCACCACTTCCATCCAATAAGCCATTGCACTCTCAAACTGCTTTGAGTGATAAGTACAATGAGAAAGTGCTGGCATATGTAGCCCTGACAATGGCACTCAGCAGCGTTTCTGAGGCGGACCAGAGTGATGCGTTGTTTATGAGAGGGAGTATCTATTCAACGGTTGATGCATGGCGAAGAAAAGATACTGTCAGCAGCCAGTGCTCTGTACAGGCCCACAATGAATGAGTACAAAACAAGGAGAGAAATAGGGAGCTAACAAGTTGGGTGAATTAGAAGTATCACACACTGTAAGAATATTTAGGTTTAGCACAGTGTTTGCTGTGAAACCTTGTACACTTTCATCAGCAGAGGATACCCACGCCATTTACCAACCATACGCAAGAAATCGACTTGATACATGATGATCTGAATGTAAAACACAATGTTAGCAATTAGTAATTGTCATAAAATACTTGCCGATGTTTCCAGTGCGAATGTGCAAACGACCCCGGACAATGGTGGCGGCGATCGGGTTGTTGGAGGCATTGCCAGTCTGCAGGGTGTCCTCGCCCACATAATCGGTTGTCAGAACCTCCACCTCATGCAGGGCTTGTACCGCCATTTTACCATGCCGCAACATGTACTGGAGATAACAAAGAGGAAGTCAGGAAAAAACAGAAACAACAACAATGGTTGCAAGTGTTAATGTGGAAAAAAAAATAATGATTAAATACAAAAACTATTTAATTTACCTGTTTTAAAATTGTAAAATTTTATCTTAAAGTTACACACACACACACACACATACTGTATATATATATATATATATATATATATATATATATATATATATATATATATATATATATATATACATACTGTATATATACTGTACACACAGATATATATATATAAAAGCCGCACCGTGGCCTAGTGGTTAGCATGTTGGCCATACAGTCAGGAGATCGGGAAGATCCGATTTCCTCCCACATTCCAAAAAACATGCATGTTAAGTTAATTCGAGACTCTGAATTGTCCCTAAAATTTACTCTAAAATTATTTTTCATGTGGCAGTGTGTGGCTGCACTGCTTCCAGGGGTGTATGTGTATGTTCAAGTTTTTTTGTCCCATCACATCTCAGCTTCTTTGTGTTGCCTTGTCAATATAACCTGCCCAAGGCCTTCAGAATTAGGAGATTTTACTTAAACACTATTAGCCACTATTAGCAGTGAGGTGAGGTGAGATCTTTTTTTTGCATATAGTACCCACATTAGTCTGCCTTTAACTGTGGGCAGCCATCGTGCAAAACTCGAAAGCGAGATCCGACTCACCGAGTCATAGGTAAGGGTCTTGGTCAGTGAAGCATCCATGTGTGACACAACAGCAGTGATGGAGGAAGCAGGATTCGAATCGGAAACCCTCCGCTTTCTGGACAATCTCTCTCCCTCCACTTAACCAATCAGGCTTCAGATTCGCCTCACGGGGCCAGCTAGCTAGCCTACAATAACATCAGCTATTCCGTCCTCTGATTGGCAGATCACGGTAAAATTGTTCGACAAGCCAAGGTACGCCCACAATGACAGACTAGATGGAGAAAATGACATCTCTGTTGGGTAGATGTATTTTATTTAAAAGTTGTTTTTGTCATGTTATTAGATAATCATTCAGATGATGTTGTTTTGTAGAGGTTTGGAGTTGTCTGAGCCCTTTATCCTGTATTCTGTATTCCTTTCATCTGTTTCATTATATACAGGTATTTGTTCGTTTTATTAATAATTGTATCTATCTTTTTCTATTTTAGCTAGTTTCTTGCCTTTATTACAGAGAGGATCCATTTATGCTTGCTACATTTGGCTTAGCACCAAATCTGGCTATCATCGGTGGAAGTTACTAATGCCCGAAGTTTGTAGCAGAAATGTACAGCAAATCAGGCATATCGGTGAAGATGTATTCTTCACCATAAAGAGTTAAGTGTGTTTCTTATGTTATTAATAATAGTATTGTAGCAACATGGCAATTATGTTATAGTTCTAGTGTTAGTGCTGGCGCTTGGTAAAGGGGACCGGGTTGAAATCCCAATCAGGTTGAATAGGACGATACATTAGGCTCACCCTATAAAATCTACAACTTTGCAAATGTTGTATGAATCTATGATGGATGGATGAACTGCACTGCTGTGATGGGGTGTGAAAATAGATCGTAAATTAAATTATGCTTTACCTCTTGCGCTTAAAAAAACAGGATGAATCGGAATGAAGAGTTTGTTATAAAAGCTCCATAACAAAGTAGTCGTCCCCCTACATTGGCTCACAGATGTGACCGGGTTACCTTGAGCTCGACAGCAGTTGAACCTATGAGCAGCAATGAGTCACTGTCCCAGATGTCGATGTGCATGGTGTGAAGGGCCAGGTAGCGAAGGAACCAACGTTTCTCTCCTGGCTTAAGAAAGCTGTCATCTACTCTGAACTGAACCTGCAGGCCAGGAGACTCTGAATGAGGAGAATTAGATATGTTGTTTGAGCAATACTTGAATCACCACATTTAACTAGAATGTAACTTAGTAGAGCGAAGACCTCCACAAAATCACAATTGCGTCAAAACTCTGAAAAAACAACAGTTGCTTGTTAATGGAAGATGCATGTAACGCTGACGGTGGACCCTTACTTTGATGCCATTCTGACTCAAAAGTCCCCAAAACATTTCCAGAATCTTTTATTACCAATAACTTTTTTACCTCAGTAAAATCATTCTTGGTAATCTGTGTGGTTTGCATTTCTACTACACCTACAACTTCAAGGTAATTTATTCAAATCAGTGGAGTGATATATTTTTACACTGATGCCATGTAAATAGACAGTTAGGTCTGATTTTTTTTCTCAAACATTTTTTTCTAAATGATCAAATTAAAACAAGTTTGCAGCTTAAACATGGGCGGTGAATAGAAACACTACAATTGTGTCTACTAATCAGTGTTATTCAGCACAGAGAACACCCTCAAAAGTCTGAAAGTCCCTGATCGCGACTACATATCCATCAATTTTCTGTGCCGCTTCTCCTCATTAGGGTCGTGGGGCTATGCTGGAGCCTATCCCAGCTGACTTCGGGTGACAGGCAGGGTACACCCTGGAGTGGTCGCCAGCCAACCGTAGGGGACATATAGACAAACAACCATTCACACTCACATTCATATCTATGGACAATTTAGAGTCGCCAATTAACCTAACATGCAGGTTTTTTGGAATGTGGGAGGAAACCGGAGTACCAGGAGAAAACCCACGCAAGCACGGGGAGAACATGCAAACTCCACACAGAAAAGCCCAACGGAGATTCGAACACAGGTCATCCCGATCTCCTGACTGTGACTGTGTGGCCAACATGCTAACCACTAGACCACCGTGCGGCGTGACTACATATTTTGAGGGAAAGTTTGGACACTGGTGAAAGTCTGTTTTTTTAACCCAGGTAATTTTGGTGGAAACGCTGCAAGATTTTTCGACATAGCAGGGAAATGAGAAAAGTTCAAGAAAGGATTTAACTGTGACAATAAATTCCTGTATTAGCCTCTTCATCCAAATCCTCACCAAAATTGAATGGATTCCTACTTGGTGCTACACCTCTACAAAGTTTGGATTTCCAAACAATTTTTCTCATTACAAATATCGGCTTTCAAGTTTTGTATGCTCCAACTGGGGAAGCTCAGACTTTGCAGAAGTCTCGAATGCACCATGAGTTGGGTTGTCCACTGACATCTGGTATATTACCTAATATATAGAGCATGTCTATGGAGTACAGTGTACATTTTTAGTTTTTGCAAAATTTACATCAGCAGGCCAAGATTTTTTATCTCAATTGATTATTATTACCAAAACGATGTTTATGACTGTGTTTTTTTTCCTTCTGTGCTTTTTTCATGAGCTACTTCTGAACCTTTTTCTTTTAACTGTCTATCTGCCCAACCACCCAGGAACGCTCTCTTTTCAGACCATTAATTCCCCCAGCATGCTATGAGCTTGGAAGCTTCAATGGAAACAGAAGCAGAGCTGAGAGACAAAAAGAAGACAGAAAATGTTTACGCTCAGAAGCAAGGAAGCACAGACAGATCATGGCAAATGCAATTTTTTTAACAAGACAATATTTTAACATTACTTTTAAGAAAACTACAGTGACAAAATATAGGACTAGACAAAGACCTTTTATTTACAAGAGTCACAAAACAATGCAGGTACATTTTGAAATGTTTTATAGCCTTGCATGCATGACCCAAACATGATGCTTTTAACTGTTGAACTTTTTTCAACACACTGAAACAAAAATTTAAGAAGTTAAAATAATGACAGCAGTTCCAGCGCCGTAAAGAGGGGGAAAGTTAGGACAATTCCAAACTAGGAACTTGTGAATTTCCCAAAGTATCACATGCTTTGATAGAAGTCATACTGTATGCGGCCATCGTATTTTGATCTGACAAATCATAAATAAGTTTGATCAAATGTAGAGTTACTCCAGCTTCTGCTTGGACATTAACACTGCGACAACTGCTGAACTCTGATGAAAAGCCACGCATCATGAGCGAGTGACGCTGTGCAAGGAGGATTACAAGGTTTATAGTGTGCATAAAGTACTTAATGTGCGTTTCCAATCCTGTCTTGTGCACTGCCACTTCCATATTACGTGTATTAGCATTCACAGAAGTGATGCCATAGCTCTTAGTCTGATAGACTGCTGGTTGCCCTCTTCCCGCCAGAGAGCTTTTCTCTAAATGAGAAATATCGTCATGTTTTAATCTCATGACACCCCTAGAATATTGCATTTCGTCATAAGAACAAAGTCTTAAAAAGTCTTATATTAAGGCTGTCACGGTTTATACATGCAAACCTATAGGTGCAGGAAAATGACTTCTCCCCAAGTCACTCAGAGCTTTTCTTCCTGTCACTCACACACCTACACACAGGTGTGACATGGGCAGACCCAGAGACCCACTAGAAAAAAGTGTCTCAAAGGTTGTTAGGAAGCTAGCAAACAAACACAGAAGAATTGCGAATGGGAATCATCTTATAGTCACAGTCGTCTGATATTTGGGCCAATATGGTAATCTGTGTTTCTTTTAAATAGATGGTGATGCCATTACATCGTGTTGAAATGATTGCCAGTAGATTTACAAAGCTGGAAGCCATGACATTTTCTTCCATTGCTATGCAAAGCCAGAGACCATAAAGAGTGAGTCATGTCCAGAGATTCACAGGAACACAAACACAATCACTGTTGCCATGCACAAGTGGCAGTTGCCGCATAATGGCACACTGATGAGTGTGTATGAAACAGCCTTGTTTGGAAACAAATCATCTGAAGACTGACATTAGGGAGACTGATGGCAAAACCCAAACAGGAAACAATAACGATGCTGTACTGCTGAAAAAGTGTAAATTTCTGACAAGAATCACCTTACGCGATTCACTCAACAAAACAGACTGAGCGTGGTACACTTCCCTGGATCCAGCACACAGTAAAAGCCAACGGTAGATATGCTCACTCATGCACGGGCACATGTAGACACATCACAAAATTAATTAGATGTCAGTTAATAATGATAACATCAACTTGTACAATAGAAATAAACTGAAAATAATCCACAATGTCAGGAAAGTTACAGTAATACACTGTTGTATCATGAAGTGATGGCACACGCCAACAGCGAAGTGAATGGCCTCTGCATACAGTTATGTGGAAAAAAAAATAGGACATAGCATGACATCTGTAATGCCCCTATCAGTTGTCTTTCAAATCATTTGACAAATGGTCAATGACTTATGGACAATTAGTTGCCCGGTGTCGTGCCGCTGTTGTGGTCAATGCAAGCCATGTTTGTCAACCAAGCATGCTCAAATTGTACAGACATGTTGCTTATCAGTCCCCTAAAGCAGTGGTCCCAACCCCTTTTTAATCCACGGACCAGTTCGCATTCCAACAAACCTGCAATCATGCTATTTATTTATGTGTTGTGTATGAAACACAAAGTATAACACAATATAAAGAACATCTTATTAAGATGACCATTGAGTTTAACATGAAAGAAGGCCCACCAACAACATGCTTCTGGTCATCACATTAAAAGCTCTGTGTATTACATCTTCTCTGACTGCACTGAACACAAGTCTCCGAAAAGTACCTTCCAACAACATCAAATTAAAAGCACAAAATGAACCACTGGTATGAACCGGGAGTTTGTTTTACAGAGAGAAGATGATCACATTGTTTTTGACGTGTGGGTAACAGCCAGTGTGCTAGCATGAATTAACTTGACATCGAATAACTATGAACATGAGCGCTCAACACGCATATAACATCATCAAAGCTCACCTTTATGCATTTACACCCAGCACCAGCATTTGGGAACAACGATGAGGTGAAAGAAGAATGGGAAAAGTATACATCGCACCCTCACTGGCGTTTCAAGCTCCTGCTGCCCTCCTCATCACCCGACTTGCTCCCAGTGCAAAGCTAAGAGGTGGGCCGCATTACAATTCCAATTAATTCCAAACCCAAGCTGTCCTTCCCGGTTCCCACATTGCCCCCCCATGCAACATCTAGACGTCAGGTCTCCTCCCACTACCACATCTCATCAAGCCACGGATTCCCCCAGAGCCCGCCCCACGTCGCCTCAAGCCCATCCCGGCTCCACGTCTCAAGCCACCAGTATTTCCGGCCGGGGGGTCAGAGCGGGAGGAACCTATGGTCCTTCTCCAAGACTCTCTCCTCCCTTCCCTGGTTCCGGTTTCCACGGTGAACGGCATCTGGGATCCGCCTTCGGAAGGGGGGCCTGGTACCCCCTGTTGGGTACTAGGAGAGAGCACAGTCCATCCCGCCTGTGGAAGGGGGGGATGGTACCATCTGTTGGGCGTATGTGGAAGCGCAGTCCACTCACTGGCCAAGACGGACGCACAGCCTGTTCCTCCACCTGCAAGTCTGGGATCCGTCCTTGAGGGGGGTACTGTCACGGTTCATGAATTTGCCCGCGTGACAGTTTGATTCATGTTGCATTTTTAGGCCTTTGTTCTGGTTTCCTGCCCTTATTGACGGAGCATTGTTGTTTGTCTTTTGACTACGTTTTGTGGTTATCCTGCCGCTGCGCTGCAGCATTATTTAATTGAAATAAACATATTTACCTGCTATTGGGTCTCATCTCTCACATCCTGGGGTCGCTGCCACAACGCCACAATGCCACAATGCCAGGACATGACATTATATCTACTATATTGGGTAATATGAGTGTAAAGGTGACCATAAGGGTGTTATTTCATGTCTACAGGGCTCTAAAAATGGTAAAAATTGTATTTAGAGAGTCATAAACAGGTTTTCTATGCACTCACGACGAAAGCATTCCATTAATTAATATTGAATCCTAATTCATGGAAAATCACTTATTGCGATCAGGTCTGGAACCAATTAACTGTGACAAACGAGGGATTAGTATAAGTCTATTTGTGGCATCAGATAAACTTTCACTTTGTCTTCAAGCACACAACTACGGTGCATTCAAGGACCACTGGCAAAAAATGCTGTGCAAAATGATGAAACAACACGACATAAACCTGTAACAATGGGCTTTTTAACAGTATATTATTTTTCCAACAAAATAATAGTTTTTATTTTATCTCCAGAATTATTAATAAATAAAATTCAATATGTAAGCGCCGCACGATGGTCTAGTGGTTAGCATGTTGGCCACACAGTCAGGAAATCGGGAAGACCTGGGTTCGAATCTCCGTTGGGCATCTCTGTGTGAAGTTTACATGTTCTCCCCGTGTGTGGGTTTTCTCCGGGTACTCTGGTTTCCTCCCACATTTCAAAAACATGCATGTTAGGTTAATTGGTGACTCTAAATTGTCCATAGGTATGAATGTGAGTGTGAATGGTTGTTTGTCTATATGTGCCCTGCGATTGGCTGGTGACCAGTCCAGGGTGTATCCCGCCTTTTGCCCAAAGCCAGCTGGGATAGGCTCCAGCATACCCCGCGACCCTAATGAGGATAAGCGGCATAAAAAATGGATGGATGGATGGATGGAAAATTCAATATAGTTATTGACAAAACTATTTTTTTAAATGTGCCCTTTTTTTATCATTGCTCCTGAAAGTTTTAGGCCCCACCCACAGAATGGTACCGGGCCATTGCCCAGTGGTTGAGGACTCCTGCCGTAAAAGTGTGTACCAAATTTAGTGGTGATTCAGCTATACACCCTAAAGTTACAGTGCGCGTCCACAGGTATGTGTTCCACAGTGGCTAAAGACTGCTGCGACATGAGACTTGAAACGCTATGGAACACATACAGAGCAATGGAAGCACAGTGATACGACGGGAGAGAAATTAACGCAGAGGGATTGTGAGGTCTGATTTTTTTGAGGAGGCATTTTTGTGACGCAAATGTAGTACTCTTTTGAACGCGTATTGTTTTGAGAAACCAAACTCTTTTCTTAAGACCAGAACTCGGCTCATAGGACAAAGTCGTGGGTAAGTCACTGTTGATGCACTACACTGCTGATGGGGATGTCATACAACTTCATGTCAAAAAATCCGAACTATCCCTTTAACTGTGGATCCTTCAAAAGTAAAATGCTAGCTCTACTTGAGTCGTTGTAAGTAAATTGGTATAAAGGCTTTCCGCGAGAGAATATATGAGAGGATCTGTCCGAAAGTAGATGGGTTTGTGGGGGAATACACACTAGGTCATATAGTGTAGTGTGCAGGCAGGGAGACATAAGAGAGAAATATTGACAGTGGTAATCCGGAATGTGCGTCTGGGGAAGGAGGAGAGTAGCTTTAGGGGCCTGAAGGGTGGGGATGGGGAGAACTGTCTGTGTGTTCAATATCACGCTCTGTCAGAAGCTGTAATATCTCTTCCATTTCATTAGTTGCAACATGAATAGACATCAATCAGTGGCCGCTTTGCTGATTGAAAGGGAAGTGGTTTGGTATCGGAGAACATTGAGGAGCACGGAACACGGTTATAAAAAGTTGTAAGAGTGAAATACATCACAGTGTGACTTACACACACAATATGATTCAAATCTAAAACCATGTCAACAGAAACATGCATATGGTTTTAATAGAGATTTACAGTTTGCACAACCTCTTAAATGAAGGTGGTTTACTTCCAAGTTCAACATTCATTTTCTGATAGGAAATCATCCATCCATCTATTTTCTATGCCGCTGATCCGACGAGGGTCACAGGGGTATGCTGGAGCCTATCCCAGCTGACTTGGGGCAAAAGGTGGGGTAGACCCTGGACTGGTTTATAGAAAATCTATGAAAGTAAATGACTGTATTGACCTGAATAGAACATATTTTTCCCCTAGAAAAAAGTATGAAAACATTTCATGCTGTCTTGTATTAGGGGTCTTGAGATTATACATACAAACCAACAGGTACCGTAAGTTCAACTGTCGGTTCTATGGTTAGCATCACATGTTTTTGTTTTGAAGAAGATCAAGAGCTCTGGATCCTTACCAGAGTTCATGCTTCCATCATTGTGGTTGGAGGTTAGAACACAAGGAAACAGGGCGCCGGTTTTCTGCTGCACTTTGCCACTGTTCAGTAGTCGGAGCTGCTGTGACGTGACTGGTGGGAAACGGTAAAACTGGAAGGTGAAGTAGATGTTGCTCGGCCACTCTGGAGTAACCCCTGCAATCGGTATTCTGTTGAAAGACAAACGGTAGAAGTTTCAAAGAATCATCTTAAGTAAATACTCACTGTTATGTATAAATGCAGCCATATGGATACACTGTGTTATAAAGGTACAGTTCTTAAAAGAATCACGTACACAGCAAGTTGATCTTACAAGAATTAATAGGTTATCACAATTGAAGTTAGACGGCCACTGGGTTTCCCTGTGTCTATGCTAGTGACACTGACAGAAATTAAACTATTTTTTCACCATCACTGTGTTCTAAAATAATAACAAAATCCTTATGCAAAATCCTTATTAAATTATTAGTTTTTAAACCTGCAGGCCAAAAATATGTTATTTTGTTGGTGCTATATTGTGCAAAACGATAGCACCTAGGCATTTCTCTATTAAACACTTTGTAGCTTTGCTCTGGTTTAATCTTTGAGCAACAATCTTTGCATCGGTGACAATCAGATGTTTTTATCATTTTGTGGGTTTTCAACCTGCAACAGCCTCAAAATAAAAGGGATTGTCAATACAAATTCATACATTTCGATGGAAATTAAACTTTGTATACTGTATCATCACAAGTGTACATCTACAGTAACCATCAAAGTCCCCTCTTCACTTTGATACTAAAGTAATCCTTGTCAACCATGTAGATAGCAGAGAAAACTATGTATTTTGGATATAACATTTTTGAGCATGTGTATAAAAATGGCCCGGAGTTTAAGAACTTAAGAATTACAAGGCATTATTATCTGTAACAGAAAATACCAATAATACTGTAATAACAATACTGTGTCTGAACATACAACTTCTTGCCATACATCAAAACGTATCAAAATACATAGACATACACTCCTAATCAAAATTTTAAGACCAGTTGATTTTGCCCTGTTGGATCTTAAGGAGGTTCTAAGCAGAGCTTCAAATGCAAAAAGGAAAATTGGGAGTGAGACAAAAAATTGTTTTAAGTAAGCAATTTATTGCAAACAACAATTAAACTGAAATAGGCTGTTCATCAGCTGATCAAATGTTTAAGACCATCGCTCAAACAAGCCCCAAATCCTCCTAAAATAGTAATACAATAGTTAAAAGCTGCATCATTCTTGTTAATCACCTCAATAATTGGTTTGGACATTTCACATCAATTGCTAATACATTTGTTCACTTCCTGTATTGAACATGTACCCTTTACCATTTATGAAATAACATACAGTATGAAAATGATAAGGCAGTATAACAATGTATTACAATGCTGCTACAAGGTTTGTCAATCAATATAAATAAGTTATAGAACTTTCATAAGAAATATAATATAATAAATATAATATAATATGATATGATATGTGATGAATGAGTTAATAGTTCACAGAAACATTGTTCCATGAAGAGTGGATATAGACAATGTAATACTTCAAGTAGTTCTAGGAAATGAACAATAAGTAGTAAGTGCAAGAGTCGTTAGACATAGCATTGCATGTACAGTACATACACTGTAGTTCAGGATTCTTCTTCCTTATACTTAGTAAACATCAACAGCTTGGACCGAGGATCGTCCCGTGTCTTGACGGAGAGCCAATTCAATCCTCTGGCTTAGGGACGGTGCTGTTTTTTTTGGGTCTACCACTTCACTTTTTGGTTCCATAACACTCAGGATCTTTGAAGAAGTTTAAAATGACTGTCTTACTGTGTCCAACCTCAGCAGCAATGGCGCACCGCGAGAGGCCTTACTAACAACATGGATTGATCAACAATCCCAACGCGTACAAAGAGAGAAAGCTTTTTTGTCACATGCCATCAAGATCATGACAAGTGTGAAAACCTGATAGAAAATGACACTGAATCCACATTTTCGCCAAGGTTTTGGCTTTTAAAGACTGTGGTCTTAAACTTTGGATCAGCTGATAAACAGCCTATTTCAGTTTAATGGTTCACTCTAAAAAATGATTCATGGGAGTAGTATGTTAAGCTTAAAATCAATAGCTATTTGTATATTACTAATTCATTTTGTTACATGTACACACTTTAATCAGTTGATAAATTATCTTAATGAGCTGGCCGAAGTGAAAATAACGAAAACTGACTTAACTCAGTCATATATTGATTTTGAAGATACATTTTTGCATAAACCTAACATAAAAGTGTATTTACCGTAAATTCCAGTGTATAATTCGCACCGGTGTATAAGCTCCACCTACTAAATATAGAGGAAAAAACTGATTTGTTCTTATATAAGCCGCACCGGTGTATAAGCCACATCAAAAAATGGGATATTTAGTAAACAGAAAGACGTTACACCGATTTTTAAGAACTTTTAATAAAATTATTATTTATTTCCAAACAGTGCGTGCCAGACAGCTAGTTAAAAACAGTGCCGAATAGTGCATGTAACATACAGTAGATAACAATAGCCTATCCTCTTCTGTGTCAGTATAGAACAGCGTCCTAATTCCTTTGTCACAAATGTTGTTGGCTCTCTCTCTCTTTCGGTTAGCTGTGTCTTCCTCTAAATGGCAGTAGTCCTACGCGAAGCAGCCATGTTTCCTTGTCTTGACAGCCAAATCCATTGCAATCTATCCATCCATCTTTTATGTCACTTATCCTCAAGTCCATTGCATTTAACTTGAAAGCGGCATCAATTTAATTTCCTTTTTTTTTTCAATTTTATTTCTTCGTGTATGTTCTATGATGGAAGCTTGTCACTAACGGGTTGTCACTGCAAATGTCCACCATGCGCCTACAGTCCGGTACAGTAGGTGGCAGTATGTACCTAAACGTTGGTTGCGAACCGCCATAAACAAGAGGAAGAAAAAGAAGAAGGTCTACATCTGGTCGTTTATTTTCGGTAGTCAGTTTTAGATGGATAGATTACAGATTAAGTGCAAAACACATTAACAAAAAGTAAACCAAATTACAATTACACCATCCGGAAAGGGAAATGTACAAAATCCCAGAGTTACAGGGAGTGATAACATTTTGACCAATCAGCCCCGGGGAGTTGGTACATTCCTTTTCTCGTTTATCTTTGTAGCCGAGAAGTGCAAAACATAAAACAAAAAGAAAAACAAATTACAATTACACCACGCAAAAGGGAATTGTACCTCCGCTATACCCTAATGAAAATAATGAAAAATATATATCCAATATACCTGTTCCTTCCGTCTTGTATTTGCATGCACGGCGACACGTCGTGGGAGCGCGCTCACTCCTTTAAAACTATAAGACATCGTACTATTTTCTCAGGAACAGTACTTCATGATAATGAAATGACACTTTTTGTTGGCTTTATCACCTCTACTGTTCAATGGTTTGGGTTCCCTAGTCTCATTTATAATACAGCAATAGTGCGCCACCTGCTGACCAAAGGCTGAACAGGTGAACTGAACTTGCACAAAAGTATTATGAACCACAGTGGTAACAATCATTTCTTATACAAAAATAAATAAATAGATTTTTACAATGTGCCACAAATACATTGTGAATTTCTAACCTGTTCCTCTCACTGTATTTCTGGATAGGTATGCCTGAATCAAATTCTTCAACATATATAACAAAGCGAAAAACTCCAAGCTCTCATATACTGTGCACTTCGGCTGTTTTATAGTTACTGATAAAGCCAACAAAAAGTGTTACTTAATTATTATGAAGTACTGTGCCTTAGAAAATAGTATTTGTAATTTTTTGGTTTGGTAATTTTTTGGTTTGGTTTTTGTTAACGTGTTGTGCACTTCTTTGCCACCGTAATAGATACTTTATTCATCTCCAAAAGAACAACACAACATTTTAGGTTTTGTTTTATGTGCTTTATTGTAGCTGTATTTCTACTTATTGAGGTATAGAATAAGTTGGCGGATATGACTTTGGTGCTACATACATTGCATAAGGTTTACAGTATGTAGGGTCACTTGTGAATTTGCTGGATATTACACATGATTTCTGCTGGAGTTATCCTCTGGACTTCATGAGAACCACGGTACAGTGACCACCTTTGAGTCATCAATAGGGATGAGCCGGATACTTGTTTTAGACGAGTATCCGTTACGGAACATGCATTTTTGCCGAGTACGAGCATGAAACGAGTACAGCTTGTCATTGTCCGTAATCGTGATGAAGGAAAATCCTCATTGGGTAACTACTTACTTTATGTATTCATTTGTCTCGCTCTGTAATTGGCCAGTCACACACAGTGACCGCCCCTTCCGAGACAGACTCCCTACAGCCAGAGAGAGGAGTATGCAGTGCATTTGATTTGGTTGAGTTTTATTTGAACATGAGATTACAATGGAATACATCTCATGAATCATTTCATAGTTCCACATGTCCAAAAGGAGTAGGAAGAAGCAAAGCTCATTTAATCCTACCCCCCATCCATTCCACATCTTATACAGTGCATATTATTCACTTCCTGCATTCCATGTCATGTTTTTATATAATAATCAGTGTAATAATAAATAATAAAAATAAAAAAACAAGCATGACAGAGCAATCAGTGTAATGATCAAGACTCTTCTGCCTTGTATTTAGTAAACACCAACTGTTTGTATTGTTTTTTGAATTTGCTCATCTCTGTACATTGTTTTAGTTCCTTACTCAATCCATTCCATAATTTAATTCCACATATGAAAATGCTGTGGGTTTTCAGCGTTGTTCTCGCATATAAGTGTTTTAAGTTAAATTTTCCCCTAAGATCATATTTCTCCTTTCTAATAGAGAAATACTGTATGAGGCTTTTGGGTAACAAATTATTATTAACTTCATGCATTATTTTAGCATGATGTTTGAAAGAGTACTAAATCAGCTAACTTTAATATCTGCGATTTTAAAAATAAAGGGTTTGTATGTTCTCTAACTTGGCATTATGAATTATCCTCACAGATCTTTTTTGCAGTACAGTAAGTGAGTGAAGATTGCTTTTATAATTATTGTCCCATATCTCCACACAATAAATTAGATATGGTAATACCAAAGAACAGTAAAGAGTGTGGAGTAATTTTTGATCAAGAACATATTTTGCTTTGTTCAGTATTGAAGTATTTCTCACCACCTTTTGTTGTATATTTCCAACTCATTTTTTCGTCTATTATGATCCCCAGAAATTAATTTTCTTTCACTCTTTCAATGTCCACTCTGTTTATTTGTATTTGATCGTACGTATCCTTTCTGCTGTTTCCAAATAGAATTATTTTAGTTTTACTTAAGTTCAAGGATAATCTGTTTTGGTCAAACCATGACTTTAATATGACCATTTCATCCTTGACCTTTTTAATTAGTTCTTGTGTGCTTTCCCCAGAACAAAAGGCAGTGGTATCGTCCGCAAATAATACCAACTTTAAATACTTTGTTACTTTACAAATGTCTTTGAAAAACAAATTCAACAGTTTTGATCCCAGTATAGACCCCTTAGGTATTCCACACGTAATACTTAAACTCCCAGATGTATATTCGCCTAACTTTACAAATTGCTTCCTGTTTGCTAGGTAACTTTTAACTCAATTCAAGACTAAACCTCTGATTCCATACATTTCTAATTTTGTTGTTAAAATATTGTGATTAATTGTATCGAAGGCTTTTGTCAGATCCATAAATACTGAAACTGCACATCTTCTGTGGTCTATAGCAGTAGTAATTCCCTCCTTGATTTTGATCAGTGCCATAGAAGTTGAAATGTTAGCTCTGTATCCGTATTGATTCCCTGCTAGTAATTCATTCTTATTAATAAATTTGTCCAAACTCTTCTTAAATAGCTTCTCGATAATTTTAGACAAATTGAGGTAATAAGGAAACTGGTCGGTAGTTTGTAAATTGATGTTTATCTCCATTTTTTAGATTTGGAACCACTTTAGCTATTTTCATTTTGTTGGGAAATTTTCCAGAAGTGATAAGTTACTCATATATGTTCAGTTGTTTCCATTTCGATTCCATAACAATCAGTTGATGTTTTTGCCTCAAAATTTTTGACAATGTCAGTGATTTCCTTTTTAGTTACAACAATGAGAAACATGGAATTGCGATTCCTATCTGTAATATCATTCCATGCGTCCATTGTGTGTAGTTTTGGAATTTCTTCTTCCAGTTTTGGTCCAATATTTCCAAAATAATGGTTGAACATTTCAACTACATCATTACTAATCCCTGTTAGTGTTTCCAACCATAAAATAGTGAGGGTAGTCTACTTTCTTAATAGTGTTCTTAATACTATTTAAGATACCCCAAGTTGCTCTCATGTTATTTTTATTCTTATCAAGTAAATTACTATAATATTCCCTCTTGCACACTCTCAAGATAGTCTTATTTTTATAAGTCTTTTACTTTTTTTCTGCTTCTTTAGTTTGTTGAAAGATAAATGTCCTGTATGTATAATGTGTTGTTCTTCTTCCAGGCATTTTTTAGTCCTTTTGTAATCCATGGCTGGTTGTTTTTCTTTTGCTTTGACAAGACAAAGTTGAAAACGGCTCGTGTCGTGTTATCACTGCCTCCACTCCGCACAGGTTTTTTCTTAGGTATTCCTCAGCTCGGCTCATCTAAAGTTACTTGGTACACATACACGGTACACGTATGAGGTGAATGTGACAAAACAGAGCTGTAAACGGCTCGTGTTGTGCCGGTCACTGCCGGTGTTTTTTTTTTTTTTGTATGCTTGTTTCTAATTTGGCTGGTGATATAAAGTCAGTTGGAAAACTTAGGTCGTAGTACTGATCGCGGTGATTTTGAGAAAACTACAGTAAACAAGGCTGACACATTAGTTCCCTGTTTGCCATCACTGGATGTTTGCATGAATCCCCAACTTCACACAGATCATTTAAAAACATCATTAAATTATAAAGTCTTACAGATCACTTCCACACATGCACAGTACACATAAAGCTGAATAATAAATAATAAATATAGCAACTTCTAATCAATCCATGTCAACTTCAGACTTATACTAATATAATAAATATAATGTAATAAGTCCCACCCATTTACAATTAAACCATGTCCACTCCGAATACCGATACGGATACAGATCATTTAGATGGGTGAACAGATACAGATACGGATAGTGGTGTACTCGCTCATCCCTAGTCATGCTACTGCAGAGGTTTGGTGCTATTTCTAGCAATATTAGTGGTTCAAAAAGCAGGAAGCTGGTATTACTGCCCAAATGTCTTGCATATCTAACAGCGTTAATCTTGGAAAGCTAAATACTGGCTAGTATACAAACAAAACATCTGCCATAAGCCTGGATGGCTTGTTTGACATGTGTTCATGCAGAAAAAAAAGCCAGGTTCATTTTACACCAGACGTTCACTTTAATAAAAAGTAACTTGAATCAGTCCGACCAGCATGACTGTCAAAATGTTCAGTTGTTTTGAGACATTTTTACAGAGTTGTTTTATGCCATTTATTTTATGGAGGCTGCAGTTTTGTGCACTATTGAAATGTCAACATGCAATCACTTCTGTGGGATGCTTATGGGTGTTTCAATTAACATTGTCATCAGAAAACTGGAGTTAAAATGTGGAATTTATTCTGAGTCAGAAAAAGAAGTTACTCAAACAAATGTATGTAACAATTTGCATGGATTTTTCTTAGTACAATGAAAGTAAACTAAGTACAATAACTAAACGGAGTAGTTTCTACACAATTAAAAGTTAAGTGGTAGGTAGGTTCAATTTCATTAAGGTTGCAGAGGACATAGCAAATCATGTTGTTCGTACTTAAGTAGTAGAGTTTTCCTATGTAGATATGTCTTGTGGCATGAACACAATAAAGACTTAAGTTGAAAGTACTGTACATAATCATGCTCATTGTTTACAAGTTTACATTCTGGGTCAACAGGGATTTAAAATGCAGTATCTTTCGTTTACTATGATGACAATGAAGAACACACAAAAATTATTCCTTCTCCTTTACACAAACAAAGAGCACCTTCACACACATTTAAACAAACTTCATATTTCCAGCGGCTAAAAACAGGCAGCGAGGCAATTGATTTGATGGCATACTTATTGAATAATAATGAAATCAAGGTGAGGTTCCTACTTTACTTTTAATGAACTGATTAGCAATCAGAGATCATGTATTTAACACTGACTACAAAAAAAGTCACTTCCTATCCTGCAAACATCTCTGTCAGTGTGATGACTGAATTGATTTGTCATGTTTGGACTTGATTATTAATGATTCAGTCAACGCACACATTACGGTAGTGTTCGAGCAAAGAGTCAACAGAACAGTCAACTGTCAAGTCAGAGATGACATTTTTTTAGGTTCTTTACATTTTTTATTTTAAGGATTTCCAGGGACTTGCAGAAAATATGAATACTACTGTGTAATAGTAGGGCCTTAAGGAACTCCGGGCGGATCTCATCTACCCCCGGGGGCCCCACCGAGCAGTTTTTTAACCACATTGTCAACCTCAGCCCCAGAGATAGGAGAGTCCACAGCGGAGTCACTGCATCCTCATTGGAAGACATGTTGGTGGGATTGATGAGGTCTTTGAAGTATTCCTTCCACCGGTCCACAACATCTCAAGTCGAGGTCAGCAGCATACCATCCCCACCATGCAGTGCTTCCCCCTCCGACGGTGGATGGTGGCCCAGAATCTGTTCGAGCCGTCTGGAATTCATTCTCCATGGCTTCTCCGAACTCCTCCCATGTCTGAATTTTTGCCAGAGCCGCAGACCGCTTGGCCTGTGGGTACCCATTAGCTGCCTCCAGAGTCCGATGGGCCAAAAAGGCCCGATAGGACTCCTTCTTCAGCTTGATGGCATCCCTCACCACTGGTGTCCACCAACGGGTTGTTGGATTACCGCCAGGACAGGCACCAACCACCTTACGGCCACAGCACCGATCTGCCACCTCGACAATGGAGCCACAGAACATGGCCCACTTGAACTCAATGTCTGCCGCCTCCCTCGGAACATGGCTGAAGCTCTCCCGGGGGTGGGAGTTGAAACCTCTTTTTACAGTGGACTCTGCCAGATGTTCCCAGCAGACCCTAACAATTTGTTGGGGCCTGCCAGGTCTGACTGGCATCCTCCCCCACCATCGGAGCCAACTCACCACCCTCTAGCTCTATTTTGCCACTTTTGTTGTGTTTTTGTTTTGTTTATTTCTGCAATGATTCACGTTCCACAAATGGCTCGTACTCCACACTTTGGACATGAATGTGTGTTCGGTGAGCCAGCCTGTCTTGGATTGGTGTGCGCTTGGTGTGTCAAGCTCTGCTGTCTTGGTTTTGGCGAGCTTTATTGTGGAAGGTTTTATGCAGCTTTCAGACTGGCATTGCACGGCGATACCTCTGTACAATCAGAGGTGCACAAGGCGGATACACTTCCTGACTTTCACTTTTAATGCACAAATCGACTCGCTAAATATAGCAACCATGTCTACAAGGATGTCTTCTACGTATGAGATGCGTTATGAAGCTGTGATCACCGGTGCTTTTAAGGTGCGCTCAGCCAAATATAACCAGCATGTTATTTTGTTGTGGGCTGCCAACCACCAACTCTGTGCAGGTCTCTTTAAAACTGCATTGAGGGTTCCAACCAGTTCAGCATCACACAGAGGTCAAAGAACCAGAAAGTTCTCACATTGTTCAATGCATTCTGGCACATCAGATGAACTCCTGGACTCTTCAAACTGCGGAATCTCCATCCTAATCGGTGGTCTGGCAGGGGAATGGGGAACGTGGCATCGGTGTCAGGTGTCTGACTGATATTGAGGCTGCAGGAGTAGAGAACCTAGCAGGTCTCCATGTCGGGCGGCTTTTGGCAAGTCTTTTTAAAAATGTTTATCCCACCTTTCATCTCGACATCACAAACATGCCACAACTATTATATTGCTGTAGTTTGGTGTCCACATATGCCTTTAACTCAGCCATTGCCTCCATTGCTGCCCTAAGCCCATCCTCTCAACTGAGGGTGCTGTCCACAGCCTCCTTTAGTCTATTCTCCAAAATGTCAACTTTCTGTTGGAGCGACTGAAGCTGCTCCATGAACATCCCTGCTTCCTCATCATCCTCTTCTGCCTGTGCGAGATCTTGATCTGACTTGTCCAAATACATGGACTCTAACAGGCTGGTCAGTTCTGTAATTGCACTTTGGCTATGCCTAGAGGTGACATGACGGTAGGGTTCAAGGGGCGGTGTCAGGTCCTGGGCTGCCTACTGGCTGGCAGTTGACATTGCTCCAGTGTATGTATGTACAATGTGCTGTGTGTAAGTTTATGTAGATGAACAGCTGTAAATACAGTGTGTGGACACCCTTATGCTTGAACATGGTGTTTGTTATAGACCTGTGACGAGCACAGAAGTCCAATAACAAAACATCAATCGGGTTCAGATCAGGTGGGCATCCAATCACGCCTTTCCACGTCTCACTGTCACTGCCAACATGAGCGTTCATGTCCCCCAGTAAAACAGGGGAATCCCTCGAGGGAGCACTCTCCAGTACTCCCTCTGAGGACTCCAAAAAGGGTGTTGAACTGCTGTTTGCCGCATAAGCACCAACAACAGTCAGGACCTGTCCCCTCTTGCGAAGGCGGAGGGAAACTACCCTCTCTATCACCAGGTTAAACTCCAACGTACAGGCTCGGAGCCGGGGGCAACAAGAATTGCTACCCCTGCCAGTCGCCTCTCACTGCTGGCAACGCTAGAGTGGAATGAAGTCCAGCCCCTCTCGAGATGACTGGTTCCAGAACCCTTGCCGTGCGTCAATATGAGTCCGACAATATCTAGTTGGAACTTCTCCACTTTGCGCACCAGCTCAGGCTCCTTCCCTACCAGAGATGACATTCCACGTGCCAGGAGCTAGCTTTTGCAGCCGTGGATCGGACCGCCAAGGTTCCCACCTTCAGCCACCCCCAACTCGCTCTGCACCCGACCCCTTTGGCCCCTCCAACGAGTGGTGAGCTCATGGGAGGGGGGACCCATGTTACCTCTTCGGGCTCTGCCCCGTGAGGCCCCATGGTTGCAGGCCTGGCCACCACGCGCTTGCCTTTGTGCTCCACCTCCAGGCCTGGCTCCAGAGGGGGGCCTGGTGATCGGCGTTTGGTTGAGGGAAAACTGAAGCTGAATCCCAGTTCTACCCCTTAGCACTTCGTCTTACCGCTTCCCTTACCCCTTAAAACTGAGGGCCAAGGGGAAGAAGCCACTAAGAAATGGGACACCACTCTCCTCTCTGACTGCACACTGACCCCTGAACAGAAGCTCAGAACAATACATGGTTTACCCTTTAAGTCCCCAAATACCTGAAAACTCTCCAACAACGCCAGAAAAAGTTGATTTGCTGCTAGTCGCTTTTGAGCAATATGTCGCCAAGAGGGTTTGGAATATCTCCAGATAAAGAGACACAGTCGCTATGTTGGCAACACTGGTGCTGTGTGTGTTTCACGATGCCCCTCCACTGCTCAGTGTGGACACAGAGATGCCGTGACACATCTTGACCAATGACATTCACCTTTAACAGAAACAAAGACAAGGAAAAAACTAATCGGCTCCCTGCATAAACTCAAAGTTTGTCCAGTCATATTTTTTCATTGTACTTTTCTTAAAATGAATGTTAAAATGTTCCACGTCCTCGTGGACCCAATCTCGTGCATCGTCTCGTCTCGTGACACTCCTAGGAAACAGTGCAGCCTACTGTTATGGAACATACACCATGCATTCTGATGTTAGCAAAATCTACATTTACCTGAAAATGAGGCTGATGTAGTACGAGTCATGACAAGCCTCCTGCTAGAGGCTGTGCTGACAGGAAATGTGTTTATGTGAGAATTGTGAGTATATGTGTACGTGCCCTGTACAGGCATGAAGCTGACATATGAGTAGAGGATGACTGACAGAACTTAATGCCTGAGTGCATCTGGATCTTCGACGCAGCTCGACGGGAAAAACGCAGAAAGTCGGCAGCAGATGATTTTTTTGGCGGAGGCAACAAATAACAAATGCAAGGTATAAACTTGAAGAGTAAGGACTGTATGTTGTTAAAAATAAATGTAGTTCTACAAAAATAAATATTTGTAATTATCCGTCCATCCGTTCATTTTTTAGACTGCTTGTCCTCATTAGAGTCACGAGTGAGTTGGAACCTAGCCCAGCTGACTTTGTGGTGAGAGGCAGGGTGCACCCTGGACTAATCGCCAGTCAATCACACAACACTTATACACAAACAACCATTCACACTCACATTCAGACCTACGGACAAAGTAGAGTCTCCAATTGACCTAACATGCATGTTTTGGATTATGGGAAGAAGCCTGTCCAATGGACCACTATTCCAGCATGCTGCTCTATGTCTATGTATATCATTACTTGTAAAACTTCTGGTTTCACTGTCATACTGCGCTAGTAGCACAATGGACCCTCTGAGGATGATGTTGTAGGGAGTGCATACAGGCACATGGATGCCACACATTTGAGCTCCAATATAAGTAAACAAGATCAATGTTGTTGCGCATAACAATCTTAAAACTGACAACACAGTACACACATTTTTCTTTGTTACTGTTTTCTGACAGTTGAAGCATAAGCATCACACTTATATACCAAAATAGACCTCACCAGACTGTCATGTAGCTCAACGTAATGTAAAACTGCATTTTTGGAATTTTGCCTACTATGCACAATCCTTATTTGAGACATGAACATGTCTTTTTTTTTTCTTTTTCCTTCTGAAAAAAACTCAAAAAAGCGCCAACAATGCTCCATTTGCATATAATGTGATGTGCATATTAAACAAGCTACAGCAACATTCTTATTATTATTGACATTGTTACGCTGATCGAACTACTAGCACATTGACACTTGTCACACTCCACAACACATGGCTCGTCACTAGCCGTCTAGCGACCAGCTTCAAACACTCGCCCGCAGTGCGTCAGCTCACAATGCCTCAGACCACTACCCAAAGGTAAGGCTACATATTGGAGCTGCCGCCACTGCTGCTGTGTTTTTATTTCTGAGTTTGGAAAAGTTAACGCTAGGTGTAGGCGTTCCTATGTTGCTATGTGAAATCAATGCGCCGAGCAAGGATGTTCCGTTAGTGCTTGCAATGGCATGGGTGTGTCCTATTACGTGCAGTAGTGAGCTGTCTCTTTTTTCCTGTTTTTATATCTTTAGATAGAACCCAGAAAAGAGACAGACGTGTGTTCACAAGGATTGTGGAAGATGGAGTGCAGTTTTCCTTTAAGACATACGTTTCACCTCAATAATTATTATTTTAATTAATTATTAGTTTTAAATGAAACAAAACGAGTAAACTTATCTAACTTGTACAACAGTCTTTATATTCTGTGCCTTTGTTAAACATGACAAACATCAGTATACAGCTGGACAAGGTTTTGAGCTTTTTCAATTTTTTTATTTTAACTTGTTCAGGAAAGGTTGGATCAGTAGTGACAAAGTTTACAGCAGCGCTAATGTGGTTAATTTAGTAGCAAACAATGCAGACAACGCTGTAAAATCACAGATTTCGTGATTTTTTTTTGTTGTGTTTGATCCTTTGTGTTCGGAAACATCCAATAGCGATGTTTTCAGCTGCGCTAATGTTGTGGTTAATTTAATACCAAACATCAGGGGATTGCACAAACATTGTTAATACCTGTCAGTCTGATGCTGCCGGTCAGAGGAGTATAGGCTGCAGCCGGTCAGCAGTTAGTCCTGCATGAGTATGCCAGTTACTATTAATATAGACTGAGCCTCGTTGCCCCGGCACAGGGCTACTTTGGATTTAATGTATTTGGTTGCCGGATGCAGCATATAAGCTACTATTATCAATACTGACATTTATCAGTACTGACTAATTTGGACCCTACAAGACCCCGTCCCCCCAAATCAATCCCTTCAGCGAAGCTTGCCGTGCACCTCCAAAAAAGCCTAACCTTGCATCAACGGCAAAATGGACCACAGAGCTGTGATTGATCAGCTTTTTTTTTTTTTAAGTATATCATTTCCGTGTTTTCCCTCCTGCGAAAGCGCCAAAAGAAACAAATGAACAAACAAAAGGAACAATGTCGCAAATTGAGGAGGGTCTCATAAAAAAAAAGAGCAATACGAGCAATTAGATGAATACGATGGCTTCAGAGCAACATATACAATAAAAATGACTGATGTTCCACATCAATTATTTCCAGCTCCAACAAGGGTCTGAATTTCGCTTGAGTCACCGTTGCTCACTACAACTGCACAGGGAGTTGTGGTTGCTCACTCTTTGGAAAGCATTGCCCCTACCGTTTTGGTAGACAACTGCAAGTCACATGTTCAGCGGAGGTGCTATGACTGGATCAAGACATCGTCAGTGCGGCCAGCTTAGTGACTACGCTGTAGCATAATAAAGACATTACCTTGTAATGGCTAGAAACTGGAACACCAGAAGATTCTCCTGCAAAGGATCCATCTCTTCACGTTGTGGATCGAAGGGCACCGGCTCTGTAGGATCCAAGACTTCTGCCACCTGACCTCTCGAGTCCACAATGTCAGGGAATCCAGCAGAGTAGAGGTGGGCCAGTGAGCTCCTGGAACTGACTGAGGACGAACTGCAAGAGAAACATTGAGTTATTTGAGGTTATATTTTGCCACGGCACAATACAGGCACAAACTGCAAAAACCAAGCTGCACTGAATTCAAGTCATTCAAGACATGCTAAGCACAAATGTCTTTACTTCTCAAAATGCGGCTGTTTAGTTAATATAAGGAGACAAATGTTATCCAAGCGGACACTGAGGCCAGCAAGAAATTTTCATACTAGTGGGATGCTGCAGTTTTGTTATATTTTTTGTTATATAGCATATTTCAGAGGCAGCTACATTTCTATTGGAACAATTTATGACTATGATTTATGGTCATATGGGGCCTGGGCTATCCCATTTTGGCAACGTGAAACTTCAATGTACTCATTGCATCCAGTTCCAATTAACCAGAATTTCAAGACCAGAGTTGGTTTTTCTACAATGAGAACGTCAGCAACATCCATCAAGCAAAGGTGCCATGAGAACACTTACAAGGGGATGGCAGAGGGCGTCCAATTGGACCCTGAGGATTCCCTCTCATAATGTCTGTTATGGCTAATCATAGCCACCACCTGTCTTTGTATATAGTGTTCAGCATTCCGAAATTCCATTTTCAACAGTGACACCAAACACAGTGCACAGATGGGGGGCTAAAATGCGAGAGCACAGGACAATGAATGGTAATGTTTTGGATAATATTCGACCTTATAAAATGTTGTCTGCACTCACACCCAGTTGGTAAAGAGAGCCCACTGCGTCACATTTGCGACAGAGTGACGCCTTCATCAAACAAATCAAACGGAGAAGATGCAGATTGACTGAGTTTTTCCCACTGATGTGGCTTTAATTTCATACGTTCTTGTACTATCATTCTTCTATTATTCTTATTCATTCAAACTCTAATTAGAGTCAAGTAAAATTATCCAAAATGATGGTAAATACCATATTGTACTGGACAGAGATGCCTGTAACAAATGACCACATGGCTAATTTGCATAAGAGCCAGTAAAAGCGGTCATCTAAAAAAGATCAACATCCTGTGTGCAATATTGTACTGAGCTACCAGGACAGATGTGTGTGTACTGCGTTCCCATGTTGCATTTCCGGTTCTATGGTTATCGTATTTCCTCCCCTTGCCATCACTGGTACTCTTCTGTGGTGGCTTTACAAAAAAAAAACACCACTCAACAAAAGCTAAACACACCTATGGAGCCTCAAAATCTATTTAGAGTGAAGGAAGTGTATCCAAAATGATGGTAAATGTCATTGTCCTAATCAGACAAATGAGTCACTCCACACTAAAAATGTGTTTTTGCTTCCAAAAAGAGGAGGCAGTGATGTTTCAGCCCACTGAACTGAAGAGCAGCACATCTAAATCCAAACTCTGGGCTCGAAAAGCTGTTTCAATGCCAGCTGCTTGTTTACAGACTCTCTGTACTAACGCAACATCTTGTTGCAGCATCTTATAAGAGAGCCCATTATTTTTCAGGATTGATTTCTAATTTTGCCTCAAAAGCACTATTGCTCATTGGTGTGGCTTTCTTACAGCTGGAAGAAATAACGAAGAGCAAAACTCAACATACACTTAGTTACTCCTGTATGTATGTATTTATTCATTTGTCTTTATTCTTGTATTAACTTTAATGTATTTTATTTTCTATTGATTTATATTGTATTAATTAATTTTCTTTACTTATTTTTTAATTGAAACACATTTTTTCTTTTGACCTTTTTTTCATCACTGTATAAGCTATCTATTACTAGTCTGTACTATTTTCTTTCCCAATTAGAAAATGGTGGCACTTAAATACTAAGTGAACCAGTAATTGCTGAGAGATGTACGGTTAAGGGGGGGTTACATCCTGGCGTACGTGCTTCTACATGCTGGCTACGTGCAAAAATGGGGAAAACCGCAAGAGACACGCACAATGCCTGCACGGATTCTCAAACACGCAGACAGCACACAAAGCCCGTAAGAAGAAAACTGTGCTGCAAATTATTTTCTGCGCGCATGCAGGAAAACCTTGCCAGGTTGTAAGAGCAAGGCAGACGAGGAGTGCGTGTGTCGCAAGTTTAAAAGTACATTGTGTACATTGCCCGGTCACGGCAGCGGCTCCTCCCACCGCGGGCGACTCCTCCAGCTGTACACTCTGGTTCTCCTTACCTCCGTGGATCCACGGCAGCTGCTCACATAGTACAGTATATCCGACATTAATGCGCCTTGCTTGGCCACAACGGGCGGCTTCTCTCGGCCAACGCTCTGGTTCCCCCGACCTCCGTGGGCGCATGGTGGCTGCTCACATAGTGTATCCGACATTAATGCACCTTACCCGGCCACGACGGGTGGCTCTTCCCGCTGTACACTCTGGTTCTCTCGGCCGCGATAGTCGTAGGTGCCGCAGGAAGCCTGTACGCCCATTTTGCAATCAAAGTGAGTGGACTTCACGAGCCTCGTACGATGCCCACACACGGTACATCCCCAGTGAGTGAAATGTACGACAGCCTTGCATGAAGCACACCTAAGACACGAGTCGCACGTCACAATCTAAAAGCTACCAACGGAGAGCGAGCGGCAAGCACGTGGGTGTCACAAATAACTTGCAGCCCCTCTGATAACCTACTTCCTCTACGTGCTGGCCACGGCCAACAAAATTTCCAAAAATTGCGGAGCCCGGGCATGTGGTAACACATACAGTACGTGGGGATGTAACTCCCGCTTTACATAAGCTCTGGTTCTTCCTACTCCTTTTTGGACATGTTGAGTTGCCCAAGTATAATCATGTGATGAGCCTGAATGTACCTTATTAAGCATGTCCGGAACAAATATAACCATAGCCATGACCAATACGTCAGTAAGCAGAGGCGACAATAACATCTGTTTAAACTAGGCTATTTGTGGAACTTCTGCAGAGGGAACAACATTGTATTACCCAGAACACACACTGCCAATTAGTGAAACCAATTAATACCACAGTAGATAGCAGGGATGGTGACTTACAGCTGTAATGAATGATTGTACCTACACCGCGATAGATAAAAGAGGGTTTTAAATGACTTCATTCAATACTGTGTCCTATCAACAATGACTGATGCCACCCAAGCACACCCTATCCTCAATAGTTCAACTACTCAAAGAACCGTAGTGAAGTATCAATGCAAAAAAGAGTTTGAATGCATGTGGCCATTATCTCGGTACGTGAAAGCGCATCAGATAGATCTCAGGAGGTACTGCTAAAGATTTATATCACACAAACTTTTAACACTACACTGGGCTAACCTTTAACAGTTGAATCGTCAGAACACATTTAAGTTGAGCAGGTCATCCAGAATCTGGACGGTTGGTGGTTCAAACCCTGCTTCCTCCATCCCAGTCACTGTTGTTGCGAAACCTCCTTGCCTTCAGTGTCGCCCACACTGGTGTGTGTATGTGAATGAATGGTTGGTAATGGTTGCACATTGGCAGCCGTCAGTCTACCGAAAGTAATAAGTGGTTTTGTGGTATTAACCCCTATCTTTGATGGTGCCGATAAACAAGGTGGAGAGAGCGCCTATGGAGCATTTTTCTTTCTTTTATTATTGTCACTTTACTGGTATTGATTAAGCCATATTGTACGAAGCAGCCTGGACAGAGACAACTACCAAATGACCAACTGCACGGCTAACTTGCATAAGCACTAGCCAGCAAAAAAACAAAAGATAACTTTAAATCTCAAAGACAGATCACTTTCCAGTGTACATAATGTTCTTCTTACATTTCTTCTCACATTATGATAAATCTTGTACTGAGCAGCCAGGACAGAGATATTAGTCCCGCTTTCCCATGTTGCATTTCCGGTTCTATGGTCGTCATCATATTCCTTCTCCTTGTCATCACTGTTACTCTTCTGTGACGGCATCACAAAAAACACCACCCAACAATAACCAAAGAAAAAATCAAAACACACTTATGGAGTTTCATGAGAATTTCTCATGAGATATGGTTAGGTCTCTGATGACGTCATTGATGGCGCATATTTTCGTAAAACCTAATTCTAAATTCTGACTTTTAGTGCCTTTGACTTTGGAGGTCCCACTGAAATGCCACTCGCAGAATGGGCTA
This sequence comes from Dunckerocampus dactyliophorus, assembly GCF_027744805.1. NCBI lineage: Eukaryota > Metazoa > Chordata > Actinopteri > Syngnathiformes > Syngnathidae > Dunckerocampus > Dunckerocampus dactyliophorus. Next base: position 21,898,243 of record NC_072819.1, on the reverse strand, counting down.
GTGGTTTTAGCAAAGGCATTGAAATCAATATACAACACTATTGTAAAAATATTATTACCATGCGGACACAAGTAATTACAAGCAATAAACTAATGCTTTTTGCATGTCGAATCTCCAGTGGTACTCAGAAAAAATGTGTGTGTCTTGTGCTTAGTCACCGCTTCTCCTATCAGCCTGTAGCACTGACAGAAAGCAGTGTAAGCCAGACACTATCTGTTTGGTGACTGCCAGTCGACCTAGTGCCCCTTTTGATAAGAACACTTTACAAAATGTATCCAGGGACAGAGAGGAGGGGAAGAATGAGGAAAGAAAACAGATAAACACAGCAAATACAAGGCTGTATTTTGGCAGCTACACAGTTTATACATTTCAGCCATTCCGGCCTCAGTTTATAATAATGAATATGACATATGGAAAAATATGCGTTTGAGGTTGTAGGTCAGATTTGACAGCGTTGACAAGGAAACGGAAAAGTGAGTGTGCCCACCAAAACATACTGTATATACAGCAGTCCCTCGCCTCCATTGCGGTTTCTTAAAAATGTATGAATTCATTAATAATTGATCACTGTTTGTGGTTGGTTATGGCCTATTATTAGTCAAAAAAGATTTAAAGACAAGTCATATTTAGTATTCTGGTCACTAGGAGTAAAGTTACATTGATGAGACATTACCTTAGATTACATTACCTTAACAGTGCGTGGAGTCAGCTATGGCATGTCTGACATGAAAAAGTTATGTGAGACATGAAGACATGTCTTTCTCTTTTCTGTGTGTTCTGAAGATATAAAAACAGATAAAAAGACTGAGCTACGAATGCACGTAATGGGAAATACATATTCCACATATAAAGCCTTCTGAAAAAAAGCGCCAACAACAGGCCATTTGCATATAATGTGACGTGCATATTAACCAAGCTACAGCAACTTGTGATTATTCTTCTTAACGATCAAATTAGGCTACTGGCGTATTGACACCTTGCCAAAACACACCGGTTAGATACTAGCAGGCTAGCGACTAGCTTCACCACACACTGGCCCGCAGTGCATCACAACGCGCTCACAACGCGCTCACAACGCCTCAGGCGACTACCGAAGGGTAAAGCTACATAGTGGAGCTGCTGCTGTGTTTTTATTTTTGAGTTTGGGAAAGTTAATCTTAGGTGTAGGCATTCATTTCTACAGTATGTTGCTAAAGTATGTGGAATCAATGTGCCCAGGAAAGAAGTTCCAGTAATGCTTAAAAGGACCAAAATTCTAGGGCAAAATACTGTAAGTATATGTTATCATGCATGTACGTGTTACTGCACGGTTACAGCATGTATATAAAATCCAAAAACCTTGTTGTAGGTTTTTGGAGGTGTTTTAATAGCGGTCCTTGTAGGCAGCATAGGTGTGTCCCATTACGCTGGTTGGCTGGTTTTATCTTTAGAACACACAGACAAGAGAAAGACGTGTGTTCATGTCTCATATAAGAATAGTGGATGATGGGCAAAATTCCAAACACAGTGCAGTTTTCCTTGAAGTTTAGAACAAATGAACTGGATGCTAACTAGTTCACTCAGTAGCTTTCTATATGCTATGAGTGGTGGCCGTCTTTGATGTCCCTGCAGCAATCCCCTAGCCTGCACGTTAATCTTGAACAATCTGTTGTAAACACAGAATAATAGGAGTGTAAAGGTGACCATAAGGGTGTTATTTCATGTCTGCAGGGCTCTAATAATGATAAAAACATATTTAGAAAGTCATAAACAGGTTTTATAATTATACAAAATATTCAGTTTATTAATACTGAATACTTCGCCAAAATTCACTTATCACAGTCGAGTCTGGACCCAATTAACAGCGATAAACGAGGAATGATTGTATTGAGTATTTTGATTTATCTGAAAAACAAAAATAACATTTTAATATGTTTCGGAAAAAGAATATACATTATGTATATTTGTTATTGGACAATTATACTTACTTTGGTTAGTGCCCTCCAGATGCATAGCAACAACTATTTGTGTAAACTGGAAAACAACTTGAGGAGTTCTGGAAAGCTGGCTGGCTAAATAATTCCCGTTGACTATTTTTGCCTGTATGGTTTGTTATGTTGCCGTAAAAATTGCAAATGCCGTATATACAGTATTGTATAATCCATCCATCCATTTTCTATACCGCTTCTCCTCATTAGGGTGGCGGGGGCATGCCGGAGCCTATCCCAGCTGACTTCGGGCGACAGGCGGGGTACACCCTGGACTGGTCGCCAGTCAATCGCAGGGCACACATAGACAAACAACCATTCATACTCACATTCATACCTATGGACAATTTAGAGTCTCCAATTAACCTAACATGCATGTTTTTGGAATGTGGGAGGAAACCGGAGTACCCGGAGAAAACCCACGCACACACGGGGAGAACATGCAAACTTCACACAGAAATGCCCAAGGGAGAACTGAAACCAGGTCTTCACGATCTCCAGGCTGTTACTGTGTTGGCCAACGTGCTAACCACTAGACCACCGTGCGGCCCGTATTGTATAATATAGAGCATTTTACCACATAAAAACATCACATTTGCATCTAGAAATAAAATCTTACTGTATATGGGTTGTACTGTTAATATGATTGCATAGTGTAGTCTTGCTCAGAAGACTTAAAATGACAGATAACGACTTTCAGGTGAAGTAAGACATCAAAAGGCACACACCTTAGTGCAGTCATCCCCATAGTGATGACAGGGGCATGGACCGGGGTGAACGGGAGCTCCTGAAGTTCTTCGTGGTTAGGTGACCCATCTTTTACAGGCTGAAGCTCCATCTCTAAGTGAGCAATATTGCTGACAGCTGAGCAGGCCTAAAGAGTAATGACATACGGATATAGAGCGATAGTTGAGTTACTGCAAATTATAACCACAATACAATTTGCGTAATGGTTATTTTTATCTTTGTAAAATAATCACTCTTGTGGTTGATGTCATTAGATTGTGCAGGTGTACCTAATGAAGTGATTAGCAGAGACAAGGAAGCTTTTGGAGGCAAAATGCTGATTCTGTGCAGCAGATACCTACAACTACTGTAGGGGGTGAGCAGGTTATCCTTGCTTCATTTCTGGAAAATATTCAGTAATTAAACTCAGAGCAGTCTAGCTGACGTCTTCATTTCTGCTTCCCCTTGGCTGCAATGATGAGACTTTTTTCCCCTTCAGCTCTATAAAGCTGGTTAGCAGTTACAGTAAATCCAGTTAGTTATATTCAGAGATCATTTTGCATTGTAATGTGTTGTCTCTCAGGTGGAGGTTGTTTCAATTAAGTCATGGATGTAGAATTTTGAAAAATTGAGTAAAATATACTGACAATTTTTGGGTATACACAACATAAAATACAAAGTGTGCTCCATTGCACACAGCATCTATTGTTTCCACGGTCAATGTTCATAAAGTTGTGTATAATGTAGAAATGGATATGGACTGTATATTCGCAAAAAAAATGACAACACAGCATCGTGTGTGTTTTAGTGAACACTGCTACCGACCGCCATCAAAAGCTCCCTTCCTTTCTTTCTTTCGTTCTTTGCATGTACCATCTATATGTTTTGTGCGTGTATGTGAGGGCATCAGGATGGAGATCTTACGACATGTGATGGCTGGTCGGCAGTCGGCGACAGGGAAGGACGGAGAAGAGAAGGAAATGACTGTTGCCATGGCAACTCCGAGCTGGAGTGGCTGCTGGTCGGGTAGCATGAAGTAGCTGCTAGTTGAGACAGTGAGAGCTGAAGAGAAAAATGAACTGCTGTTATGTTAGGACCCAAATGTAAATCAATAACATGGCTCATTCTCCTTTTTTCTCAGATGACAAACATTTATTTATTTTTTATTTTACCACCACCAAATCTCTTATCATAATTAAAGCATTAAACATATTGAGGCAGGATTGGTACATTTGCAGTGATTTTATTGTACTATAGTAAACCAAAAACATGACGTAACAGGTTTTGAAGAAATAAAAGAATAAAGAACAAGTGTGTTGCATTGGTCATCAAAATCAAAATCATCTTCTAAACAACGACTTTGACACTAAATAGGTCAAAAGTGCTGTTACGGGCAGCTGTAGAGCAGGTTGATTCTCATGATGTCCCAGTTGGACATGCCCCGTCTCTGGCCGATATTGATGCCGGGGTTGGGGATCGGGGTGATGGTGTCTTTCCCGTTGGTGGAGAAGGCCGTTTTTCCATAGTGCATGACAGATGAGTAGTCATAGGGTGTGTTCAGGTTGTTGGTGTCCTGCTTGTAGAAGTTGAAGGCCATCTGTGGGTCAATATTCTCCCAGTTGATTCTGACGTAGCTGTCACGGTCACTCCTGGTCTGCTCGTGCTGGAAGCCCAGGGCATGGTTGATCTCGTGCTGGATGATGCCGTGGTAGACGCAGCCCTGACGGTTGATCGACAGCACCTGTCCACCTCCCTGTCTGCCCAGATCAGAGAAGCAACCGCCTCTGCTCTCAAAGCTGATGTAGTCGTACTCGTTGCGCCGGGGGACGAAGCGGATGCAGGTGCTGCCGTGGAACGACCTCATGGCTTTCTCAATTTTCTGTCTCTCAGAGCTGCTGAACTGAGAGCTGATGGCATAGGGGACCTTCACCAAGCCGTTGGAGGCTTTCTTCCACAGGCAGCTCTGAGACCAGCACTTCAAGGCATTTCTGGTTTTGGGAACCAGCATGTCTCCTTCCAGTAGGATCTCATTTGTGCCTCTGTTGGTGGTCAGAATTGCGGTGGTGATGTCAACAGTGTCCTGGTCTTCTCCTGGGGATTCTTCAACAATTTCTTTGTCCTGCTGAGCCTGAGAAAGGCCAAGCAGTAAGAGCATGAGCAGGCTGGCAAAGGGACTCATCTTCAGCTTGGTTTTTGTTCTTGGTTCAGTTCTGCTGTTGGGAGACTCTATGAAGACTGATGTCCTCCTTGGTTAAGTCTGGGGTCTTTATACTCTGCTTTACAGGTGTGGCTACGAAGGATTATGGGTTAACGGCCATATTGCTAGGCCTAAATAAGCACTGGCTCGGATTTCACTCACAATCCTTTTAGTTCAACATGGTATGTTTCTCTAGTCATTTCATCTTAACAAGTTCAATGTTCACTCAACACTACCTATATTCATATTTGTACGTAAAAACTTGATAGAAGTTTTGAGGGAAAAATACCAAATAAAACAACAGTATGTTGCCCTGCCCTGCCCCCCCTTACCATAGCATCTATGTACCATAGATGAGGTACATTGTCAATCTCTGGGTGGAAAAAAAACTGTGGTAACAGCTTATTTTTGCAGATATTTGAACACTGTGCAAGTAGTTGTCACTCTGTGTGGATGATTTTGAAGGTTTCCACATTGTCTGCATATATCCCCTATTGCTGGGATTACTACTATAGTAGCACTCCGACAATAATGTGTTTTCCACTCTGCTCCAGGAATGTCTTGTTCATATTTTAGTAGCCGATCTCTTCTCACAGTGCCCTGTTTCTCCAACACCTGACATTTATGGTTATGAATGGCATATGCCATTCATCCATTACCATCACCTCATGTTGCAGCATGATCATGCACAGCCCCATGTTGCAAAGATCTGTACACAATTCTGTACACAATTCTGTTCAAATGCCAGGTTTTCGTGATGTAAAACAATGACAGCAAGCCAAATAATTTCACAAATCTTTCCACCTTTAATGTGACCTATAACCTGTAAAATGCAATTGGAAAACAAACTGAAATCTTTCAGGGAGGTGAAGTAAAAATAAACAACTAAGATAATGTGGTTGCATTAGTGTGCACAACCTTTTATAACTGGGGATGTGGCTGTGTTCAGATTTAACTAATTACATTCAAACTCATGTTAAACTGGAGTCAGCACACACCTGTCGCCAAATAAAGTGCCTCTGATCAACCCCAAATAAAGTTCAGCTGTTCTGGTAGACTTCTCCTGACATTTTTGTAGCCACATATTCCAGCACAAGCAATGGTCCGCAGAGAGCTTCCAAAGCATCAGAGGGATCTCATTATTCAAATATATCAGTCAGTTGAAGGCAACAAAAGAATTTCCAAGAAATTAAATATACCATGGAACACAGTGAAGACTGTCATCATCAAGGGGAGAAAATATGGCACAACAGTGACATTACCAAGAACAGGATGTCCGTCCAAAATTGATGATAAGACGAGAAGAAAACTAATCAGGGAGGCTGCCAAGAGGCCGAGAGCAACGCTGAAGGAGCTTCTGGAAAGTACTGGCTGTGTAGTACACGTGACAACAATCTCCCATCTTCTTCATACAGTATGTCTGGGCTATAGGGTAGGATGGCAAGACGGAATCCTATCTTACAAATAAAAACATCCAAGCCCGGCTTAATTTTGCAAAAAGACATCTGAAATATCCCAAACGCATGTGGGGAAATGTGTTATGGTCTGATGAAACAAAGGTTGAACGTTTTGGACATAATTCCAAATGGTATGTGTGGCGCAAAAACAACACTGCACATCACCTAAATAACACCATACCTACAATAAAGTATGTTGGTGGCAGCATCATGCTTTGGGGCTGTTTTTCTTCAGCTGGAACTGGGGCCTTAGTCAGGGTGGAGGGAATTATGAACAGTTGCATATACCAGTCAGTGTTGGCACAAAATGTTTGGCCTTCTCTTACAAAGCTGAAGATGAAGAGGAACTTCATCTTTCAGCAAGACAATGACCCAAAGCACACATCTAAATCAACAAAAGAATGGCTTCAGCGGAATAAGATTGAGGCTTTGGAATGGCCCAGCCAGAGTCCAGACCTGAATCCCATCCAACATCTGTGAGGAGATTTGAAGAGGGCTGTGCAAGAGAAAAACAGGAGATGCCCTCACAATCTGTCAGATTTGAAGCGGTTTTGATGACAGTCCAAAAAGCAGCACATTTTGGAGCATCTCTCTGAGGGTCGCAGGAGGGGACATCCGAGAGGATCCATATGTTTCTCCTAAAAGACGGTGCGTGTAGCACGGGTAGTCAAAAACACCGCTATGGTGATGGGGGGGTAGCGGGAATGTAAAAAGAAAAAAAAAGGAGGAAATAGGGGACAGTCACGTCGGAATATGCGGCAGGAAATACACTTCTAATAGCGGAGACGGCAGCAGTGGTGTTCCCGCTGTAAATGATGATGACGTGGCTGTGTTTGCGTGAGAGATGAGGAAGAGTATCACAAGTGGATTAGTCATTTTGATGAGCCTGTTGGGTATCGTGGAGACAGGGATATGACAATTTCTGAACCTGGTGATGTCATCATATGCAAATTAGATGAGTTAATTTATTTCCATCACAAACTTTGGGTCATACTGATGATTTTTTCTCATTTACAGTATGCCTTTATCTCTAACCATTTTCAAGCTACAACCGTTTGAAATAGTAACATCAAAACTGAATATTTTCTTGAATAAAACTCCTAAAGGTGCCGAAAGGGTTCATTCAGCCGTACAATTTGCTACATTTAAGTATGCTGGAAATTACACAGAAAAAAAATAATTTACCTTAAATTACATGATGTTTTTGAACACGGCTCCTCATTGCTCATAATAAAGGTTTAAAGCGTGATTCGAATGTTCTACTACTATTAAAGACACTAGTGTTTTTTGTAATAATCATTTGACAGCCCTACTATATATATATATATATATATATATATATAAAAGAGCACAGCCACGACTCATCCAAGAGGTCACAAAAGACCCCACAACACCATCCAAACACCTGCAGGCCTCTCTTGCCTAAGTTAAGGTCAGTGTTCATGACTCCACCATAAGAAAGACACTGGGCAAAAACAGCCTGCACGGCAGAGTTCCAAGACCAAAACCACTGCTGAACAAAAAAACATTAAGGCTGATGATCCCCAAGACCTTTGGGAAAACACTATGTGGTCTGACGAGACACAAGTTTAACTTTTTGGAAGGTGTGTGTCCCATTACATCTGGTGCAAAAGTAACGCCACATTTCAGAAAAAGAACATCATACGAACAGTCAAATATGGTGGTGGTAGTGTGATGGTCTGGGGTTGTTTTGCTGTTTCAGGATCTGGAAGACTTGCTGTGATAAATGGAACCATTAATTCTGTTGTCAACCAAAAAATCCTGAAGGAGAATGTCCGGCCATTTGTTGGTGACCTCAAGCTGAAACCAACTTGGGATGTGCAGCAGAACTATAATCCACAATACACCAGCAAGGCCACCTCTGAATGGCTGAAGAAAAACAAAATGAAGAGTTTGGAGTTGTCTAGTCAAAAGTCCTGGAATGACCTTAAAAAGGCGCTTCATGCTGGAAAACCCTCCAATGTGGCTGAATTACAACAATTCTGCAAAGATGAGTGGGCCAAAATTCCTCCACAGCGCTGTAAGAGACTCATTGCAAGTTATTACAAATGTTTGATTTCAGTTGCTGCTGCTCAGGGTTTTTTTTTTCTTTTTGCTATGGTCTTAAAATTCTGATCAGCTGATGAACAGCCTATTTCAGTTTAATGGTTGTTTGCAATAAATTGTTTACTCAAATTTTGATTGTCTCACACTCATTTCTTCTTTTTGCATTTTGAAGCTCAACTTACAACATTTTAAGATACAACAGTGCACAATGTAAATTTTTTCAATTTTTCCACTGGTCTTTTTAAGATTTTGGTCAGGAGTGTATATACATTTATATATAAATGGTAAACCGTGAAAAAAGAAGTGTAAGTCTTGAGACACAGGAAAAACAATAAATAACATGTATTTGCCATGCATGATGTAATACCAAAACAAGCCTGGTCATCCTTGCAGCACTTTGTAATGATTAATCACATTGAGTGACATCATGACCAATCAGCAGTGACATATCCTGTATCTATTCTAGTCTAATGATGCATCACCAGTGACTGAAAAGCCAGCCAATTACAGTGCAGTCAGACTGTGTAGAAGTAGGGACTTCAACAGAAATACAGCACAAAATAATTTAAGAAATTTTACCAATGACTTGTCCAACACAGTGAACCATGTCTACATTGTTTAGCTGTTGTAACAAGAGATAACATACCATGTTGATGTAAAGGGATTGTCAGTGGAGTCCACCCTTCAGAGGTTTGTTTAGGCCTAGCAATGTTCCCCCAACCCATAATCCTCCGGTAGCCACACCTGTACAGCAGAGTATAAAGACCTCAGACTGAACCAAGCAGGACATCAGTCTTCAACAGCAGAACACTACTAAGCTAAGAACTACGCTGAATATGAGTCTCTTTGCCAGCCTCCTGATGCTCCTCCTGCTTGGCCTCTCTCAGGCTCAGCAGCACAAAGAAAATGGTGAAGAAGTAGCAGAGGGAGACCAGGACACTGTTGACATCACCACCGCAATTCTGACCACCAACAATGGCACAGATGAGATCCTACTGGAAGGAGACATGCTGGTTCCCAAAACCAGAAATGCCTTGAAGTGCTGGTCTCAGAGCTGCTTGTGGAAGAAAGCCTCCAACGGCTTGGTGAAGGTCCCCTATGCCATCAGCGCTCAGTTCAGCAGCTCTGAGAGACAGAAAATTGAGAAAGCCATGAGGTCGTTCCACGGCAGCACCTGCATCCGCTTCGTCCCCCGGCACTATGAGTACGACTACATCAGCGTTGAGAGCAAAGGCGGTTGCTTCTCTGATCTGGGCAGACAGGGAGGTGGACAGGTGCTGTCAATCAACCGTCAGGGCTGCCTCTACCACGCCGTGATCCAGCATGAGATCAACCACGCTCTGGGCTTCCAGCACGAGCAGACCAGGAGTGACCGTGACAGCTATGTCAGAATCAACTGGGAGAATATTGACCCACAGATGGCCTTCAACTTCTACAAGCAGGACACCAACAACCTGAACACACCTTATGACTACTCATCCGTCATGCACTATGAAAAAACGGCCTTCTCCATCAACGGGAAAGATACCATCACCCCGATCCCCAAATCCAACGTCCGTATTGGCCAAAGGCACGGCATGTCCAACTGGGACATCATGAGGATCAACCTGCTCTACGGATGCTAACACTTGTGACACCCTGAGTGCCAAAGTTATTGTTAAGGGAAAGACATTTTTGATGACCAATGCAGCATGTTCCTAACTCATTTAAAATCTGTTCTAGCCAAAAGTGTCCTTAATGAATCAATAAAATCAGTGCAAATTTAGTCATTGCCTCTTCATACGCCACTAAATCATACAGTATTTGATTGGGATTGGGATCGGGATGAGGGACATGTAGAGAACAGATAACATGGTAGTCTTTTATTTGATAAAATTCAATAAAATTTCTCCACTCTTTTGCCAATTTTAGCATTTTGTGTGCAAGGTTTTAATCTACCTTTAGTTGCCATTAAGCATCTATTATCCATCCATTTATGCATTGTCAATACCGCTTGTCTTCATTATGGTCACGGTTGAGTTGGAGCTGTCCCTCATTTATCGCAGTTAATTGTTTTCAGACCCGACCATGATAAATTAATATATATAGGATATAGGATTCAATGTTAATAAATGGAATATTGATAGCGATACTGTCTTTTCCAAAACTCTGTAAAGACACTTCTAACAGACTTGGTGCTAAGACAAATCTACGTTGAAATGTTGGTATCTTGGAAGATTTATCATCCCCCGAAATAAAGCTAACAAACATATTTTTACCACTGTCAGAGAGAAAACTATCACCATGAAGTCAGCACAAAGCAGCACACAGACAGAAGAACCGTGGCAAGTCTCAAGGTCAAAGATACTCTGTTGCTTGGAGATGGAACCATATCTAACATAAACATAAACAAAATTGCTACTTCCAGCTATCCAAGTGCCACTGTCTCTGACATCACAAAACTAACACCCGAGGAACTGGCAAAACACCAAGGGGTGAAACATCAGATGCTTCATGTGGGTACAGTGGATGAAACCTTAAAAAAAAATACTTGAATGAATTATTTGAGAGTCTTGATAAAGTGGCAATACCAACGTTCATCAGTGAACCAAACATCAACAGGAGGATGAACAAATTCAGCCGGCTGCTTCAGCTGAACACATGGCTGTCCAAAGCCTGTGAGTGCAGAGGACTGCACTTCATTGAGAATTTCAATCTTTTCTGGCAAAGAGAAGATCTTTTTAAAGGAAAAGGCCCACATCTGAACAGAGTTGGAGTGAGAGGACGGATGAATAACCTCCTCCATGCTTCAAGGCATTACAATGGGCCTGCACCAGATCCTGTGCTGCCACTGAGAGATGAGAAGAAGAGCGAGAGAAGAACTCCTGCCTCTCCACCCAAGGACCCAGCCACAGCAACCAGAGCCGCTCCTCCAGAATACAGACCGCCGGTTTCACATGCAGCAGCTCCTCCCTCACCTTCACCACAGGCCTGGGACCCACCTGTTGCATCTACACCCTCCGGAGATGCTTCACTACTGTTGCTGTCTCCACCATCACCCATGAGATTTTCAGACCATCTGGAAAACTTGGTGAAATCAGGGTTTAATATGGTTCCCCTCACTCCTGACATGGCAAAATCAAGGATTCTATCCCCAAAAAAGAAACGCGCCCTTCTCCCTCCTCAGGCCATTCCATCAACCAAACCCCCACAGCTTGGCCTGCACCATCGACACACGTAGCTGTTATTCCCAACAGCGTCAATGCTGTTGTCTACGACACTAAGGGCCTCTATGTTGCTAAAGCTCATATCAACCAGAGGCCCAGGGAGGAAGTGTTGGAGGAAGTGTTCTCGCCTATAACAATAACTACTGTCAAACCACATAGATTAGTTAAGAGACAGACAGTTAGACTGTCTGATCAAAGCAATCTTATCCACATACTTTGCAAGAACACAGTGCCCAGTTCAATAATCTTACACATGTTGTACTCAATGTCAGATCGTTAAGTAATATATCATTTTTTATTAATCATTTTATTTCCCTTTACAATCTTGATTTTATGTTTTTAACTGAGACATGGCTCGACAAAAACACAGCAAATGCTGTCCTGATTGCGTCTAGTCTTCTTCATTTCAACTTTATATATGAAACACGACAAAAGCAGAGGGGTGGGCGTGTTTGTACCTTATTCAGGGACAATATACTCACCCAAAAATGTCATTTGGGATTTTTTCTTCTTTTGAGTATGTCTCATTCAAAATGATGGTAAAACAGACTTCCATACTTTATATTACCATTTGCAAACCATGCCAGAATTGTTTTATTGACAATTTTACTTAATTATTAGTTGTGTGCACTGATTTTGATTGTTTGGTCATTACAGGGGACTTGAATGTGAATGTAGCTAATGACAGGCATGCTAAATAACTCACTGCCGTTCTTGAAATGTTTGCTCTAACTCAGCATGTGACTGAACCTACCCATAGCGGATGTCATATTCTTGATTTGATCCTTACTAAGGGTGTTGGTATTTCAAATGTGAATGTCGTGTTGCTTTGTCTGATCACTTTTGTGTTTTATTTGATGTGTCTGTTTCAGCCAAACCACTAGTTGGGTCTGCAGTTGTTCAGGGAACACTCATTAATGACAGCACAGGGACACAGTTTATGTCAAGGATTAAGTTTGAAAACACTATGTCTTCTAATGTTGATGATCTGTTTAGCTTTTATACATCAAGTTTTGTAAATGTTTTGGATACCATTGCTCCTGTCAAGATTAGAAGGGTTAAAAGTAAACAAAAGGCGCCACGGAGAAAAGAAGTGTCTGTCACGGCACAGAAAAGGGAGTGCTGGAGAGACAAACAGAAATGGCGAAAGTCAAAACTCCAGATTTATTATGAGGTTTACAAAGAAACGCTATGTGTTTTCAACCAAACCTTGTGTATAACAAGGGGGAGTTATTTTTCTGAAATCATCACGAACTGTAGTAACAACTGTTGTGTACTGAAACCCTTCAGTTTCACTGCCCTTACAACTCATTTCTACATCTAAGTGCAATTAGTTTGCTGCATTCTTTCATGACAAAGTTCAAAGTATAAAAAATGCAATCATTTCCAAAACATAAGTAACTCTTCTGCAGTCAGCTACACACCTCGAGCTGTCACATTTCACACCTGTCATTGACAAAACAGTCAAAGAGATTATCTGCAGTCTGAGTCCATCAATGTGCTTCCTTAATGAGTTACCCACTAGATTTTTAAAGTCTGTGTAGTAGTTAACATCTCGCTTCAGACTGAAACATTTCCAAAAGCCCTAAAAACTGCTGTCATTAAACTGCTTCTGAAGAAAAGCAGTTTTGATGCCACAGTACTGAACAACTATTGGCCATATCAAACCTGCCCTTTTTAAGCAAAGTTTTAGAAAAGGTTGTGTACCAACAGCTTACTGACTTTCTCCTCTCTAACAATTTACTAACTCTCTAACAAGTTACTTTGATACTTTTCAATCAGGCTTTAGGCGCCACCACATCACTGAGACAGCTCTGAACAAGGTGACAAATGATATCCGTCTGAACACAGATGCAGGCAAATTCTCATTTTTAGTTCTGCTAGACCTGAGCACTGCCTTTGACACAGTTGGCCATGTGATCTTATTACAGAGGTCAGAAAACTGAGTGGGAATGTCTGGTACCGCTCTAGAGTGGTTCGGGGCTTATCTTGAGGACAGGAAGTACTTGTTGGAATTGGTAACTGTGTCTCAGAGCAAATGGCTATGACCTGTGGTGTTCCCCAGGGGTCAATTGTGGGACCCTTATTGTTCAATCTGTACATGTCCTTTGGGCCAGCTAAGATGCAGCTGCAATGTGTCCTACCACAACTATGCAGACGAGACTCAGATCTACATGAACATGGCCCTGTTGATTTACTGTTGATTTATCACTGCATCAAACAGATCAGTGTGTGGATGCAAAACAACTTTCTTCAGCTAAACTGAGACAAAACTGAAATCATTGTCTTTGGCCCACAGAAACAAAGAGAAAGTGTTCAGTCACCTTGAGACTCTTTCTCTAAAACCTAATCATCAGGTTAGAAATCTAGAGGTAATGATGGACTCAGAACTTTAACAGCCACATTAAACCATTACCATCAACAGCTTTTTACCACCTAAAAACATTGCCAAAGTTAAGGGAATAGTGTCTAAGCCAGATTTGGAGACATGCCATGGCTGCCATGGCTTCATGCACTGTTAAGGTAATGTCATGTAAGGTAATGCCCCATCGATGTTTTGTGTCATTACTGCCACCTGGTGACCATAATATTTTATATCACTTGTATTTCAATATGTTTTGACTAATAAAGCATAGTCGACCACGAAACAGCAATAAACAATCAATTAATAATAATCAATTAATTAATTAATTTCTGAAATTAATTACACTCAACAAAAATATAAACGCAACACTTATGTTTTTGCTCCTATTGTTTATGAGATGAACTCATAGATCAAAAACTTTTTCCACATACACAATATCACCATTTCTCTCAAATATTGTTCACAAATCTGTCTAAATCTGTGATAGTGAGCACTTTTCCTTTGCTGAGTTAATCCATCCCACCTTACAGGTGTGCCATATCAAGATGCTGATTAGACACCATGATTAGTGCACAGGTGTGCCTTAGACTGCCCACAATAAACGGCCACTATAGCGAGGGATGATAATCAAACTGCGATATTCTGAGAGCCGACTGTACAGTTTGTCTTGATTTTCTCTACGTATGTTAAAGAAACTTTATGATCATTGACACTCCTACCAAACCATTTCAACTTTCCACCTATTTACCTTTTCACCTGTTTTCATTTTATCCACAAATTGGCCAAAGAATTGACTAGACAGTATTGATATTTTAACAGTTTTTTTTAAACAGTATTTATATTTTATGCGACTGACTGAAACACTTGATTCTTTGTAAAGTACAAAAATACATGGGCAATGGAGTACATAATTCTCTGACAGGAGCAGCGTTGAGTTTAAGTGGATTTCAAGGGTAACTACAGCTCAATTTAATCAGATGCATATACTTGTAGGTTCAATGATCAATGATCGTATTTGTGCATGTTGGGTCGGTTTGTGCTACTGATTGGTCATAAATGTGCAGATGGCAGGATTACGAAGAATAGAGCTGTACAAAAATCTAGCTGTGACCCAAAATTGGAACATTTTTTGGAAGTGTAATCCACACCATGTGTGGAACGATGTGATCCTCACAGAGCTCAGAATTACACCCAGGTCAAAAATCAGGGTAGTCCAAAACAGAGGAGAACCAGGTGAAATGGATGTTCCTTCAACAAAGCAACAAATTGCCAACTTCGTACAATCAAAGGAGGTGGATGTAGACATTGACACCATCGATACTTGTATCCCACTGTAGTAACAACACCACACCCGTCATAATTGTTAAGTTCAGCAACAAAGATTTCAAAAGCGCTCCGCTGAAACAGGGAAACAAGCTGAAAGCTACAAACGTCTACATGAATGAGGAAGCAGGAAAAGACACTTGGAGCATCAACAGCAAAATCTATATCAAGCTCAATGAAGGACCAGGAGAAGCAGAAGTGCTTGTTGTGAAAGATATCAACGATCTGGATGAATACTGAATACTGTAAAATCATATCACCATGACTCCAAGAAAAATGGAGGATACAACCCACAAAGAATGAACCATGTAGTTAGAAGAATTACATTCAATATCATTGATATCATGATATCATAGTTGCAAGGACTTGCGCAACAAAGTACTAGAATTGGGAACCCATGTAACTACATTCAATGACAGTCGGCAGGAGAGCAAAACCTGGGAGTGGATTCAGAAAGCAGCAGGGAAAAAAAGGAATAACTTTTTGGTGTTTCGTTTTCTTTAATTTAAAACAAACCAAAAATAAATAAATAAATAAATAAATAAATAAATACATAAATAAATATTATTATAAGTATTATTATAATGCATGTTGTACATAGGAAGTGAACATATGTATGAGCTATGGATGTGATACAAAGAGGGGCAAGGATTAAATGAGCTCTGCTGTGGAATTGTGAATTGTAATATGAAGCATTCAATGTAAACTGCATGCATGTTCGAAATAAACCATAACCATAACCATGTGTACAGTGTGCGAAAACCAGACTAATTCTGCAAGTGAGTGTTCTTAGGGATTGTTGTAAGCCACTGTATGTACAGTATTAAAAGCTAACTAAATGTTGGCAGTGGGATGTGTATGTCTGTTTGCCACCTGCCTGAAATCTAAACAGTGACAATGAATGTGCAAGCCTTGAGACAAGTTTCAATAATAAATAACATGTTTGTGCCATGAATTACAGTATGTGCTACTAAAACAAGCTTGGTCTTGACGTTGATCCTTGCAGCTCCTTGTAATGATCAATCACACTGAGTGACATCATGACCAATCAGCAGTGACATTTATTGTATCTATTCCATTCTAAACTAATGATGCATCACCAGTGCCTGAAAAGCCAGCCAACTACAGTACACACTGTGTAGGAGGAGGGACTTCAACAGCAGTGCAGCACAAATTCATTTAACCAATTTTAACAAAAAAGTTCAAATTTGTTCAATGCAGTGAACCACGTCTACCTTGTTTGGTTGTAGTGACAAAAAAAAAAAAAAAAAACATACCATGTTAAACTACAAGGACTGTTAGTGGAGTCCACCCTTAAGAGGCTTATTTAAGATTAGCAATGTGGACCCTGGCCCATAATCCTCCTGTAGCCACACCTGTACAGTAGAGTATCAAGACCCGAGACTGAACCCAAAGAGTCTCTCAACAGCTGAACTGAAGATTAGTCCCGTGGCCGGTCTGTCGATGCTCCTCCTCCTGCTTGGCCTCTCTCAGACTCAGGACAAAGAAAATGTTGAAGTACCTAAGGAAGACCAGGGCACCATTGACATCACCACTGCTATTCTGTCCACTAACAGTGGCACAGATGAGGTCCTACTGGAAGGAGACCTCCAAGGAAGGACCACTAAGCTGCCTGTGGAAAAAGCTTCCAAAGGCTTGGTGATGATTTCCTATGCCAGGGGTGTCCAAACGTTTTCCCACGCTCCCGACGCCCGCCTATGGAAAAGTCAGAAGATGTGGGGGCCATTTTGATATTTTTTTATTTTGTAAAAAGCCTAAAAAAAGACATTTATATGTCTTTGAAGACAAAACCATGTGTTATACTTGATACAGCATATTATTATTATTAGCACTTATTGTTACACCTTTTTTCTTTTTTTTTTTCTATTTCTGCTAATTTCTAGAATGTGCCGCAAGCTAATAAAAAATGAGCTGCGGACGGCAAATGGCCCCCGGGCCATAGTATGACACCTCTGTCCTATGCCATGAGCACTCAGTTCAGGAAACAAAAAAGGCCTTCTCCACCAAAGACACCATCACCCATCGATATTGACCAGAGAAAGACATGTCCAACTGGGACATTATGGGGATCAATATGAATCTGCCTACACACCCTGTATAAACATGAAATAAAGCAGTTTTAAAAACACACTGTAATACAGTGAACTGTATCACTGGGTAGAAATGCTTCTCTATTGAAAAGGCAATACCACAGATGAGGGTTTTCATATAATATTGTCATTAGGCTATAATAAGACCAATGGATTAGGATGGTACACCCATATGGACTGAATGCTGAAAAAGCATTGTGCCATCAAGGATTCCAGGTAGAAGGTACACATGCTTCCAAACTTGCATGGCCTTGATCTTAAAATGATTATTGTGTGTGTGTGTGTGTGTCTACAGTACATATTTAAAAGTCACATGCTCAAAATGACTGCTGCTTTCAGTTGATGCATAAAAATGCATTAAAAGCAGGGATACTTAATTGTCACTATAACCTTGACCGGACCCAAGAAAAACTCCCCAGAGGAATAATTAAACACTCTGCAATGCTTTCAAGCATTCGGTCCGTTCAAATGTTTTTATTTCGATTCCCAGTTTCGATGCCCACTTCGCTGACTAGGAAAAATAGTCTATAAATGACGTCTGCCTCATGCCAATGGAACTGAGGGTTTCAGGATACTAGCTGATGTTTGGTGTAAACAAAGGACCGGAACTACAGCTAGGCTGTTTACCATTTGCACAGTCTGTATCTGTTAGCAACAGTCAAGGGACCTTCTCAACTCAAACAACACACTTCCGGCCTTCAAAATAAGAGCACCCCTGTTTACTTAGTGTAAACAAAATAAGGGTATAATAAAAAAAAAAGCTTACACCAACATTGAGGCAGCAAACAAAGTATACTACTTTTCAAAAGTAAACATCTTTTGTGAAAGTGTAGTCTTGTAAAAAGAGACTTCATAACATTTATATTCTTAAGTTGGATAATTTGATATTTATATACTGGTTGAAAATAGCTCGGTAAGAAATTCGTAGTAAAGACAATAAAAAGGTCACATTAAACAACTTATGGAGAATTTCAGAAATTTAATCCAAAAATAATTCTAGTTAGCACCCTCATTTAAACTATGCAAACTTTTATGACCCTGCCTTTTAAAAGCATTGGAATCGAGAATCTTTAGGAACCGGAATCGAACGGAAAACTTGAAAAACTTTGTTAAGATACAATTAAAGACAGACTAAATTAACCTTTTCAAATATTTATTAAATATTAGTGAAACAATAACAAATTGCAATAAAAATGAAAGAGAATATGAAAACATATTTCTAGTCTGTTCAACAGTTGTTTGATTACTCTGCTTTACCCTTATCTTAAAATTAGTATCATGATCCCTGCAACTTGTGTTGCGGCTACATTTGTCCAGGTCACTTGTGTGAGTGACAGGAGCTCTGACGAGCTTGTGGAGAAGTCGTTTTGCCTCACCTGCTGGTTAAAATGTATACATCCCTAGACCCAAAATACTGTATAAGATACCCATTTTCATGTTAAACAGTTACACTGTAATTTCATGATAAACAGTTTCATTTACTGACACAAATGTATCAAATCATCACTCCAAAGGCTTAATTTCCCTTCAGTACATACTTCAGTACTTCCCAGGGCCCCGATAGTCATGTTGGTGCACGGTCCTCTTCATCGCGGTTTGCAGCATCAATTACGTTTGCATCTTGACTTTGAAAACCAAAGACAGAAGCGCCCACATAAAGTAATGGAAGCTGGAGCACAAAAATCCCGAACCCGACCACAAGACAATGCAACATATCATCAACATGGACAAAGTCAATGGCTGGCCCAAATGTTGGCTATAAATACAACAGAACCATTAGCATTCTGCACAACTGCAAACAGAGTGCCAAAAATCAATAATGTATGCAAGCATGAGAAAGTTGTCAGACAAAACAAAGTCTGCCGGCAGAGTCAGAAAGCGACAGCCTTGTTTACGCTTGCCATCCCTGAAAGCTTGCCATTGATTAATCAGTGCTTGACAGCCATGTTGACGAAGAGAGGAAAATTTGTCAAACAGGAAAGTAAAATGGTTTTAATTGGTTGAAACAAGTATTTTCATGGCTGTCTTCAAAAACAGAGGAAGGGGGAAACAAAGAGTGCATTTGTGTGAATGTGGCTGCACAACTAGTCAAGATGAATTTTAGGGTGCCAACAGCAATGACATGGCTTCACACATTGACTCCCGTTTCATCTCTCCATGCAAAGACTTGGAGCCATTAAAATGATAGATGGATACATAGTGGGATAGATTTATGATGTGCGCACTCAGAGCAGCCTCAGCAATAATGACTTGTGCTTCACACTCTTATTTACTCAGCCTTTCATACAGATGTAGGAGGTATACACAGAGACGTATGCACTTCAGTCATCAGTCGGCTGATAGAACATCTGATGCATCTTCGAAGTGTATACCGGCTTCTACAGTGAACACTCTGCACACTAGATAATACACTGCTTGGCTACGTAATGAATAGCTTCTCATTTGTTTAACAACCATATGAAAAGACGACATGAAAAAGATGTCAGATGGGTCAAATTATTGGCAAGTACTAAACTGGAAAATTACTAAAATTGGGCTCAGGACTCGGGGTGTGACTATATAACGAACTATCGCAATGCACGATGGATTATCGATACGCTCTCGCTGTGTATTGATTTTTTTTATTATTCAAATATATATATTTGAATAATGGCTATATATATAATTGAATATATATTCAAATAATGGCTTTCACCGTTCCTCCTCAGTGAGTTGAGACACCATTTTACATGCAATCCAGAAAGTGTTCCTCATCAGAGCGGCACAAAGATTGGCGAAAATTCCGTCACAGAAGAAGGAAAGTCAAACAACGGCACGATGGAGGACGCGAGCAGCTTAAAATCAAAAGTGTGGACTCACTTCGTCTTTCATCGTATGGATGGATGAAACAAAGCTGGATAAGGACTTGCAATAGGTAAGAAGTGTATTCACGAAAATACAACATACAGCTGACACGACAAACGTGCAGATGAGTCAAAGAAATAACAGCAGCTGAGGAGAAACCTTGCTTTTAAAATGGTCCAAAACACAACAACAGTATTTGCAGCTCAATACATCTCTGGTGAGTTAAAGGCTGTCCTGACAGCATATATCACTGGGTGTGCCTTGTTATACTGTCTACAAATGTAATAAGGAACCACAACAACATTAGCGTTGGCATTAGAGCAACAGGCTAAGCCAGGTGTCTACCAGTAGCTCAGGAGCTACCAATAGCTTGTCAAAGGGTCAAAAAATATTTGCTTCCACTCTTAGTCATTATGCCTCTATTAAAGGACAAATTACCACAGCTATATATATGCAATATAGCTGTACTCTGCAAAATATAAACTATGAATTTCTTTTTGTTTTTGTTTCACCCTATTGAGATATTATCGTTACGGTGAAACATCCATCCATCTTCTATGCCGCTTATCCTCACTAGGGTCGTGCGTATGCTGGAGCCTATATCAGCTGACTTCGGGCGAGAGGGGGGGTACACCCTGGACTGGTCGCCAATCAATCTGGTCAATCGCAGGGCTCATATAGAGAAACAAACATTCACACCTACAGTATGGACAATTTACCGTCGCTAATCATGCATGTTTTTGGAATGTGGGAGGAAGCTGGAGTACCTGGAGAAAGCCCACGCACGGGGAGAACATGCAAACATCACGCAGAGATGCCCAACGGAGATTTTGAATATTATCGTTAACCATGTATCGCAAATCATATCGATCTTCCATTGTTAATTCCCTTTTTTCTTGCCATTTTTGTAGGAACAAATTACTTATTGTACTTACTCCAGTATAATGTTGTTCAACTGATGTTCACGAGGGTATAGCACCACAGTGTGTTCCGAACACTGTTTTTATGGATTAGGTATTAGTTGCAACTGCCAAGGCTTGAGCAACCTCCATTTCTACAGAACAGCTTAAAATTGTTGATCCATTCTGTGGTCCCTGAAACAGGCCTTTTTGTATAAATCAGAAATACATATTATTTTTCAGTTTTGGGTAACTTTACCTTTTTTTTAACCTCTGGCACTTCAGCACTTATCTTTGTACCATTTCAAGCTATTCATTGGACTTGAACGACTTGAATATCAATAAATAACTGGAAAAATTGAATTGTGGTGTTGTAACACGTTTGACCGGTAGTGTATGTCACACACGCCAGTGACCAAGATTTTCTAAAAAAACAAAAAGGGTGTCTGAAAATATCTTATATCCGTGTCAATATGTTATTACAACTCCAATTTTCTTTTTTTTTACCGATATCCAATGATGATATCCAACGTATCAAAATTTTCCAGCACTTCAATACCGACATCAATATCAACTGATACCGATACTGGCAGCAGCTCTTCCCTCATACTAATGTCAGGTCACTTCTCTGGAATCACATTGTGCTTCTTTTACTGTGTTACAACTGGGTGCATTTCACAAATAATCAACAAAAAATTAACAAATAATTTACTGCAATACTGCAATATTCACTTTAAGTTATAGAAAAAGTGTCATATTTATTTTTAGACATTTTCTCTCAACAAAATAAGTCATTAAAGATCATGACCAATAGTCAACTAAAATAACTCTTCTCCTGTTAACAAGTAAGACAGGTTAGACTTCACAAGTAAGAATCCAACTGAATAATGCTGGCAACAACACAATTTGGAAAGCTGTAGGAATAAGGTGAAGTGCAAAGTATGAAACTCTGGACAAACGCAATCAATAAAATTATGAACTGGGCTCATTGAACACGTCTTCAGTCGCTTATTCTGCTGCATGTATGCGAAATGGGTGTGAGTGATTCTTCCTGAGGTGTGATATTAAAGGAAGACACCTTACTCACCCCTTGCAGCGCTTTACAGTCATTGCAAATTGCACATTTGAAATCCGCTAATAATGATAATAATGATAATGATAATAAGAATAAGAATAAGAATAAGAATAAGAATAAGAATGAGAATGAGAATGAGAATGAGAATGAGAATGAGAATGAGAATGAGAATGAGAATGAGAATGAGAATCAGACTGAGAATGAGATAATTCCAGACCGCGGGCATAGGCTACTGAGCTAGCAAACTTATTGCTGTGTGGCGCACGATGGCATCACTCGAGCGCCAATGTCATTATCGCCAGAAAAAACTGATACCATTATCGGCTGCTAATATCAGCTGGCCAATATTATTGTACATCCATAATTACAACATTATTTCACATAAAATGGCAAATTTGTCCTTGCAATATTTTGTCATATGTATGGTACAATGATAATATGGTGCTTCACTTTTCCTTCATCCATCCATCATTTTTCCATGCCGCTTCTCCTCATGAGGGTCGCGGGGGCATGCTGGAGTCTATCTCAGCTGACTTCAGGCAAAAGGAGGCATACACCCTGGACTGGTCGCCAGCCAATGGCAGGGCACATATAGACAAACAACCATTCACACTCACATTCATACCTATGGACAATTTAGAGTCTCCAATTAACCTAACATGCATGTTTTTGGAATGTGGGAGGAAACCGGAGTACCCGGAGAAAACCCACACACGGGGAGAACATGCAAACTCCACACAGAAATGCTCAAGGGAGAATCAAACCCAGGTCTTCCCCATCTCCAGACTGTGACTATGTGGCCAACATGCTAACTACTAGACCACCGTGCGGCCACTTTTCTTTAAGTTTGGGCAAAGATCAAACAACAAAGATCCTTACCTTGGGCCCCTGTGGTGATTCTGGAAGAGTTGCTTGACTGTAATTCCGACCTGCAAAATACATGCATGAAAAAAAAAAATATCTGAGGAACAATCAAAGAATCATAAGCAACGTAAAATTAAATCCTTGTAGATTCTGTTTTGTGTGGTGTGCTGGACCTCTGACATGTGACATTTCACGGTTTGAATTAGTTTGAATCGTAAATCTTGTCTCACTTGCTACTTAGTTATAACAAGTGGAAGAGTAAGTGTAAAAATTAATTCATGAACAATAATCATCATTTTGGTGCTTTTTTATGTGACGAGAAGAAGTGAAAATTAACTAAAATGAATTGGATGTCCATCATCAAGGACATCAAAACTTACTTATTGGTAATGTGAGTTGTATGTTGGAATAAAGCTGTCAGTCGTATGAAAGGAAAGTCATTTTTGTTGTACATGAAATACAAAATAGCTGCTACTGATTTGGGATTGGTTTTAAATAAGTTTGCACTGATTGCAGAACAAAACACTGAATCAAAATTAGTAGCAAATCTATCCGCACTGATTTGGATTTACTGTAGGTATGATGGTGCATTTAAATGGTTCCTGAGGTACGTATGTGCTTTGTCGCCATGGTAATTCCAAAATGAAAGCTATGGCTGCATCTCTTTGTCCTTCCTACTCAACGTCGCGCTCTGTGCTGGAGCTGGACTGGTCTTTGGGAAATTGTTTGGTCCGCCTGGGGTTTCTCACTGTAGCTCCCATCTGTTCAGACAGCACGCACACATTTGCCCCTGCATTCCCTCGTCTTCTTCTAACTAGACATTTTGGATTTTACGCCTCAAAAAATCCATTTGATTTTGACGTTACTTTTCTTTTTCATGCAGTGTTTTTTACTGTATTTCTCTGAACATATCTGATTTTGTTCTCGTTTTCAGCTTCAGCTTAACTTTTCCCCAAGCTTCGTCAAGTAACTTTTGTCATGGAAATTGCAATTTTTTTCTTGGAATGTTTTTTTTTTTAAATATTCCTTTTTTTTCGACAACATTTTGATTTTATTCTCATGGTATTTAAACTTTATTCTTGTATTGTTAACATATATTTTTTCTTTGGTAGCACTGAAATTACTTTTCACTGAAATTCATTTTCTTTGGTGGCGCTCAACTAGAGCAGACGTTCAATCAATCAAGACTTTTCAAAAAGTGCCTCGATTTAAAGAAAGGCATAGATCCATTTTGTTGCTCTCCTCTAAACACATGCCTGGATCATTTTAAGAGGTTCTTCTGAGCACACTCCAGCAAATAGACTTTGCCAATAGGCCGTTCTGAAGGCCCTGGCCATCACTGTTCTTTTTTCTCCCACAGTAAGTTAACAGTTTCATTAACGGACCCAATCAGTGAGCATAAGGCTAGGACCCACTCACATTCTTCTGTCATTGGAATTGAGCGGCTGTGTGTAGTGTTTACTACGTTCTTAATCTTTTCACTGCCAGACATCAAGCAAATATGGTAAGCAGTTTGGAGGGGGGGGGGCTTCAGTAAGAAATGCAAACAGTGGCACATAATTTATCTTCAGCTGTGTGCAGGATGTAGAATATGTAATCAGGACTTTAGAGCTCAGGAGTTATTTTTAGAGAAAAATGATGTTTAACTGGGAATATGCGCCTCGGTTTGAGAAATCCAGCAGCGTTGATTGACATCCTGCACAAATACTAAGATCGTTGAACCACAGACGTACATCGCAAAGTTATCATTTCAGACTGGTATATTTCCAAATAAAACAAAAATAGCTAAAGTAGTACCAATTTTCAAAACTGAAGACATCAATTCACAAAGTACTGACCAGTTTCTTCATTGTCACAATTTCCTAAAATCATCAAAAAGCTATTTAGAAAAGGTTAGATGCATTTATAAATATTAATGAATTATTAACGGATAGCAATTATGGATACAGAGAACATTTCAACTTCCATGCCACTAATTGAAATAATTGAGGAAATTACCAGCGCTATAGACCGTAGAGAGTGCACAGTTGCAGTATTTATGCATTTAACAACAGCATTTGATAAAATGAATCACAATATCTTAATTAACAAACTAGAAAGGTATGGAATCAGAGGGTTAGTTTTGAACTGGGTAAAAAGCTACTTAGCAAACAGGAAGCAATATGTGAAGATAGGAGAACACGCATCTGCAAGCTTTAATACATCATGCAGCGTACCCCAAGGGTCGATACTGGGGCCAAAACTGTTGAACCTATACTTAAATGCTATCTTTAAAGTCACAAAAGACCTGAAGCTTGTATTATTTGCAGATGACACAACAACGATCTGTTCTGGAGAGAGTACACAAGAGATAGTAAAAAAAAAAAAAAAAAAAACACAGATGAAAGGACTATACTAAAAAGATTATCCCTGAACTTGAATAAAAGTAAAATAATGCAATTTGGTAATAGCAGAAAGGATACCTATGTGCAAATTGACAAAGTGAGTGAAAATACATTTCTAGGTGTTATAAAAGATGACAAAATGAGTTGGAAATTCCACATTAAAAATATACAACAAAGTGTCAAAAAATACATTTTAATTTGTTCTGGACCAACTCTCTATTGTTCTCTAGTTTTAGCATATCTGACTTATTTTGCGGCGATATGGGGAAATAACTATAAAAACAGACTTCACTCACTAACTGTACTACAAAAAAGATCAATTAGGATCATTGATAATGCCGCTTGTAGAGAACATACTAACCCACATTCCTAAAATAACAACTATTAAAATTTGTTGACCTGGTAAACCTTCAAACAGCTAAAATCATGCATATAGCAAAAAATTCTTCTCATCAGAGAGGGGAAATATGAACTTATGAAATAATTTGACTTAAAATACTTCCATGCGAGAACAACGCTAAAAACCTTCAGCATATCAGTATGTGGAATCAAATTATGGAACGGATTGAGAGAATAACTCAAACTGCACTAAAATGACCCATTTCAAAACACAGCACAAGCAGTGGGTGTTTACAGAATATAAGGAAGAAGAATCGTGAACCACAGAGAAATACTGTGCTACACCACATGGCGACTGCACTTTATGCAATTTACTGCAGTTTGTCCATACAGACTTACAAACCTCAACTTCAGTGCTACGCATTGTCATATTGCTTTATCATTTTCTCGTGTTATTCAGAACTGGTAAAGGAAACACGTTGAATGGGAAATCAACAAATGCATCAGCAATTGATGTGAAATGTATGAGCACTTTTGAAATGTATTAGCAATTTGATTTGAAACAAAGAGCGGGTAGGACTGAATAAGCTATGCTTCTTCCTACTACTTTTGGACATGGGAAATTGTGATATGTGATGTATACTGATGTGAAACAATGCGAGAAAATAAAATAAATGGTAAAATAAATCATCATCATCATCATACAAGGTCGAGCTCCATGATCACACACCTGTTTGCTTCCTTAAAACACTGTTTTGCGAATAGATTGCAGCATCATGAGAGATTATTCAATTAAATGAGATATCACAAGTCTTCCTGCACTAAGGCTACAAACTAGCTAAACCACCACTGCATCAAGTTTATTGGAATAATTTACAGATCGAGTGAGAAAATACTAACAGATCAACAAATAAACAGAGAAAACTGGATGATAATACTGTATTGAGTACTTTTTGGAATTAGGTAGCGTTCCGCCGAAGGATAAAGGAGCTGCAATGGCTGACACTACAGGGTGATGAAAATGGCCATGTTGTCATCAAATTTAGCATTTAGTAAATAATTCATTATTTCTGTTGCCTAAATAGTTTTTAGAATTTCTTTGGCTTATGTAAAACCACACCTGTGCAATACTCATGCTATTTAATCAGCATCTTGATATACCGCACCTGTGATGTGGATGAATTATGATTGATGAATGTTCATGAACACAGATTTAGACAGATATGTGAACAATATTTGAGAGAAATAGGCCTTTTGTGGACATGTTTTACATCTTAGAGTTCAGCTCATGAAAAATAGGAGCAAAAACAAAAGTGCTGCATTTATTTTTTTTTTGTTGAGTGTATATAATATCTCCACAGTCCTTTTTTTGTATTCTTTTTTTTAACAATATCATCTGGCCCTCACAGTGTCTGCTGATATTGGCCCTTGGACAAATGTACTGTAATTGAGGACCCGTGATTTAGAGTGTTTTAAATGTTTTGACTTCACTGAAAGATGTTGTTCCTCATAATATATTTAAACGTAAAATCAAATAAATATAATATACAAATACAACGTTTTAAATGCACTATTAATAAGGGCGATGCTTAGGTTACTAACGAGTTCTGCTCCTAGACTGACGGATGATGTGTAAATTGGAAGTTATACCAAAATTCATTCCTAAAGTCACTCTCTTTGTACACAGAATGCATGAAGGACATTTGGAATACAGTAATAAAAAGATTGAATACAAAAATTAAATGAAGCCGTAATAAAAAGAGAACAACTCCTTACTTTTATCCCTGTGGTTGTCTCACAGCCCTTTCTACCTTCTGAAAATATTGTCTCAGGCTAGTCTGGAAGGATAACCACCTCTTTTCTTCTCAGATCTCCTTGTAACAGTACACAGAATCCATGACCCCACTAGCAATCATTAGCATTCAATCATCGCTATGCTTCATGATGGCTGGGAGGGTCGGGCATTTGGGACCAAAAGAGTAGCCAATATCGTTGGGTGTTTCTCCTCTCTCTGAGCTTTTAATGATGTTGATTTTTGCTTCAATGGTGATGGCTTTCCTTTTTTTGGCACACTGCCGCTTGGGAGAGAACTAATGAGCAATGTGTGGCTGTGCAGGCATACACTATATTCTTCAACCCAGCAAGAGCAACACAATGCACTCTTGTGCTGCGCGTGACACTTATTCTTCCGCCGGCATGCACTATAGCTCTCAAGAATGTCTCGTGCTTACGGACCAAAATTAAAAATTAAGTTTTTAATGAATGGGAGCACAGCCGCAACAACGAAACGTCAAAACACGGAATGTTGTAAACCAAGGACCATCTGTCCTTTATTTCTTATACATTTTACATTTTGACTGTATATTTCTTGGATTTGTCAATTTATTGCTAAAAAAATGAAAATTGTTAGCTTAACCCATTGACTGCCAGCCATGTTCAAAGCAGAGAACTCCATACTGCTTTTTGTATTTGGGCATTTTCGCTGAACTTTCAAGACCCACAGAATATTGACTTTTAGGACTACATAAACATTGATACTATCTAAAGAAGCTTTAGACTCTCTTCTTTCATCAGAAAAAAAAAGTTTGCTTCTAGCCTTTTTGGGTCTTTAGATATTGGCGGTAGAACATAGGGTAGTTTCAGCAAAAACATCTGACTAAAAAAACAGAGAAAACAAGATAATTTGCAGAGAAGCTAATTCAAGCAGAGTGCCGGCGGGGTTTGCTGGATGTGGGGATGAATCCCTGCTGATGACCGATCCAGACGGCAGCCACTCGTTAGAAGATTCAGGGTCGGGTTCTGAGTCACCCGACTCTGAACTACTTTGGATGTCAGGCTCCGGTGTCACGCCACCTGGCTCAGCAACGCTAACCACTAGTTTGTTGCTTCGGCTGCCATTGTCAACTGCATTTGTGTCCACGTCGCCTACATCACCCACGTCACCTCTATCTTTCCAGATCGTGTCACTACTAAAGGAAGATCCACCGACGTGACAAGTTCTGTGACAGTGTTAGCTGCCTGTATTTTTAGTCTCCACTCGATTTCTGCACGTGTTTCACCATTTTCCTCTCTCAACCTACAATCCGTCTTCTTCATAGACAATCTGTTTCTGCCGGTTGGAGGAAAAGAGAACTGTTGCTCCCTACTGGGACAGAAATACATTGCCTACAAGTCAGAAATTCACACACAAGATGAATAAGACTTTGATCTGTAGCTCCCGCGAAAAAAAGCAAAAGAGGTCAATAGACGTCTTTCGCAGTCAACGTTACTTTTTGAAAAGCTGTCAATAGACGTCTTTGGCATTGAAAGAGTTAATATTACAACTTTATCCTTTCAAATTCAGACATGTTTTCATAGTGTTGTGACTTTTTTTTGTAATATATGTACTTGATTGCTCAGAAATGTATGGCTTATTGCAAAAACATACTGTAAAATTACTACTGTTCTTGTAATAGTTCAACTTTATTTCTCATACAATTTTGACTATAGTTTTTGGTTTTAAAGTAAAGTTAGAGTGTTTTATTGGAATGATGGAATTTAGAACTTATAAATTAGAACTTAAAACAAAATACCTGCACAGTTCTCAAAGCTTTTATGATGAAAACTGCTTGACCCGATTCTCATTTCTATTACATGCAATGGGGAAAAGTGATTCTAAATCCAAGAAGGTTTAGCCAACAAGTCATGTCTGACCTTACAGCCAACTCAATAATCCATTTTTCTAATAACACTTTCAAAATCAGTAGTTTGACACTATACACTGGTGGCACAAACACTCCTCTTTATTAGTCTGCAGACATTTGTAAGTAAACCGAGTATCTTCACTATACTGTATAACATTTTACTACTGCTGTTCTTTTGGAAGTTTTCACTAATGTCTACTGGAGGTGATGTGATATTTACTTTGGGGAGGTGAGGAGGAGGCTCTTCCCTGACCTGACCCATCCCCCAGCCTTGTTCTCAGAGACATCTTTGGGCTTGATGACATCTTATCCACACTGGATGACAGCCGGAATTTTATGATATCCTAAGGGGTAAATGGTTTAATATAAATTTAAATAACATCCTTAGACAAAATGTAAGACATATGATGTGAATCTCGGGGGGAACAACTGAACTCACCTGTGTCTTTGCTTTCTTGGACATGTGCTTTGCTTCATCCTTACTTGTTACCTGAGGGTTCCCTGAAGGTGGTGCAGGGCTCTCAATCTGGGTTGTACTGTAGACCATGACTCCAAGAGGGTTTGGCTGCGCACCGCCTTGCAGGACCAGCTGTGTCTCTTCCCCCTTCCAGTCCGTCGCCTCCTGGAATGGACACAACATTGCCCAACGGAGGCACTGCAGGAAAGCTGCCCGGGATGTTGACGTAGCCGACAGCTGTGTGACGGAGAAAAAAAAAAAAACACAAGACCACATGAGAGAGGTGTCAGACACTGAAATCAATAAAGTCGCTTCATCTAGAGATCCAATACAAGAGTGTTATCATTGTTTATTTATGTTTTTATTACGCTTGTAGTTATACAGAGGTGTAGAACTGTACTGCATTATACTGAAAGCTGTTTCTGATCATCTTTTACAGTAATTACTAGACTGAAAAAAAAAACATGCCTGAAATCATTCATCATGTTGTTACTAATTGATGTTAAATTTATGAGTAACACCCCCAAATGAAACTCGGCAGCCGCGTCCGCTATTGTCAAATACAGTTTTGTTAAATACCTCAAACCTGTGTGTGGCTGTATATCTTTTACGTTGTTTTGCGCGAGAGGAAAGACGTGATGATGCAAGTGCACAATCAAAGAGGTCACTTTTCAAGCAGTTTTAAGCCATAAAATGGCTTAAAACTGGCTTAAAAATGGCTTAAGTGGCAAAAATGCATTTGATAAGAGCTTGCATGGATCATTGGCTTTGCATTTGAATTTGCATGTATTAATATGCTCGACAGCAAGAAGGAAGTGAGAGTGTAGAGTGCAGAAGGTTATGCATTATAGGGACATTTTTACGCACGCACATGCGCACACGCATGCGCACACACAGTTTAGTTCCAAATATGAAAATTATAAATAGCTCATGGTGTTATATTTGTAAATACTTATTTTGATGTAAAACAACCAATGTTTGTGTTGATTATGTTGTGGTGCTGTTTAGATATTTGAGCTGTCACAAAAGCAAACTATTTGTGTCACGGTGAAAGTTGTGCTTAAAATGTATCTTTTCACAAAAAAAACTTTTTTTCTCCCTTTTTTTTGTTGGAAACTGATATTTTCCTGAAACTTACCTATGTTCTTACTGCTGATTGCTAAAGAACGGAAAGAGGTAGAAACAAACTTTTTTTTTTGATGAAAGACAAGTATAATCTTTCTTTTGGTAGGTTCCATGTTTATACAGTATAATCATAGAACACAATATTCTGTGTCTTGAAAAATCAACCAAAATCGTCTAAAATGGTTGATACCGAAGGGGTTGAATTTTGAAAAACGTCTGGGATTGACTCCTCCCTGAGCTACCACCTTATCGTGGTGGAGGAGTTTGCGTGTCCCGATGATCCTAGGAGCTAAGTTGTCAGGGGTTTCTATGCCCCTGGTAGGGTCACCCACGACAAACAGGTCGCAGGTTGAAGGATCAGACAAAGAGTAGCTCAATAGACCTCTATGATGACAAAAAACATTGGACCACATTTTCCCTTGCCCGGACGCGGGTCACCGGGCCCCCCTCTGGAGCCAGGCCTGGAGGAGGGGCACGATGGCGAGCGTCTAGTGGCCGGGCCTACGCCCATGGGGCCCGGCCGGGCACAGCCCGAAGAGACGACATGGGTCACCCCTCCAATGAGCTCACGGGAGGGGCCAAAGGGGTCAGGTGCAGAGTGAGCTGGGTGACAGCGGAAGGCGGGGACCTTGACGGTCCAATCCTCAGCTACAGAAACTAGCTCTAGGGACATGGAACGTCACCTCTCTGGTAGGGAAAGAGCCTGAACTGGTGCATGAGGTTGAAAAGTTCAGGCTAGATATAGTCGGACTCACCTCAACGCACAGCAATGGCTCTGAAACCAGTCCTCTTGAGAGGGGTTGGACCTTGTTCCACTCTGGTGTTGCCAGCAGTGAGAGGCGACGGGCAGGGGTGGCAATTCTTGTTGCGCCCCGGCTTGTGGCCGGCATGTTGGAGTTTAACCCGGTCAACGAGAGGGTAGTTTCCTTCCGCCTTCAAGTGGGGGGACGGGTCCTGACTGTTGTTTGTGCTTATGCACCAAACAGCAGTTCATAATACCCACCTTTTTTGGAATCTCTAGAGGAAGTACTGGAGAGTTCTCCCTCAGGCGATTCCCTTGTTCTGCTGGGGGACTTCAATGCTCATGTTGGCAGCGACAGTGAGACCTGGAGAGGCGTGATTGGGAGGAACAGCCCCCCTGATCTGAACCCGAGTGGTGCTTTGTTATTGGACTTCTGTGCTCGTCACAGATTGTCGATAACAAACACAATGTTCAAGCATAAGGGTGTCCACAGGTGCACTTGGCACCAGGACACCGTAGGCCGCACTTCCATGATTGACTTTGGGGTCGTATCATCGGACTTGTGGCCATATGTTTTGGACACTCGGGTGAAGAGAGGGGCGGAGCTGTCAACTGATCACCACCTGGTGGTAAGTTGGCTCCGATGGTGGGGGAGGATGCCGGTCAGACCTGGCAGGCCCAAACGTATTGTGAGGGTCTGCTGGGAACGACTGGCAGAGTCCCCTGTCAGAGGGAGTTTCAACTCCCACCTCTGGGAGAGCTTCGACCATGTTCTGAGGGAGGTGGCGGACATTGAGTCTGAATGGGCCATGTTCCGTACCTCTATTGTCGAGGCAGCTGATCGGAGCTGTGGCCGTAAGGTGGTTGGTGCTTGTCGTGGCGGTAATCCCAGAACCCGTTGGTGGACACCAGTGGTGAGGGATGCCGTCAAGATGAAGAAGAAGTCCTATCGGGCCTTTTTGGCTCATGGGACTCCGGAAGCAGCTGACAGGTATCGGCAGGCCAAGCGGTCTGCAGCTCTGGCAGTCGCTGAGGCAAAAACTCGGACATGGGAGGAGTTCGGAGAAGCCATGGAGAATGACTTCCGGACGGCTTCGAAGTGATTCTGGACCAGCATTTGGCATCTCAGGAGGGGGAAGCAGTTCACAGTCAACACCGTGTATGGTGGGGATGGTGTGATGCTGACCTCGACTCAGGATGTTGCGAATCGGTGGAAAGAATACTTCGAAGACCTCCTCAATCCCACCGACAGGTCTTCCTATGAGGAAGCAGAGCGTGGGGACTCCACGGTGGGCTCTCCTATCTCTGGGGCTGAGGTTGCTGAGGTTGTCAAAAAGCTCCTTGGTGGCAGGGCCCCGGGGGTGGATGAGATCCGCCCGCATTTCCTTAAGGCCATGGATGCTGTAGGCATGTCTTGGTTGACACGACTCTGCAGCATCGCGTGGACATCGGGGGCAGTACCTCAGGATTGGCAGACCGGGGTGGTGGTTCCCCTTTTTAAGAAGGGGGACTGGAGGGTGTGTTCCAACTATCGTGGAATCACACTCCTCAGCCTCCCTGGTAAGGTCTATTAAGGGGTTCTGCAGAGGAGGATCCGCCGGATAGTTGAATCTCGGATTCAGGAGGAGCAGTGTGGTTTTCATCCTGGTCGTGGAACTGTGGACCAGCTCTACACTCTCAGCAGGGTCCTTGAGGGTGCATGGGAGTTTGCCCAACCAGTCTACATGTGCTTTGTGGACTTGGAAAAGGCATTTGACCGTGTTCCTCGAGGAATTTTGTGGGGAGTACTCCGGGAGTATGGGGTATCGGACCAGCTAATTCAAGCTGTTCGTTCCCTGTATGACCGGTGTCAGAGTTTGGTTCGCATTGCCGGCAGTAAGTCGGACCCGTTTCCAGTGAGGGTTGGACTCCGCCAGGGCTGCCCTTTGTCACCAATTCTGTTAATTATTTTTTTTTTTATTTTTATGGACAGAATTTCTAGGCGCAGCCAGGGCGTTGAGGGGTTCCGGTTTGGTGGCTGCAGGATTGAGTCTCTGCTTTTTGCAGATGATGTGGTCCTGCTGGCTTCATCAAGCCGTAAACTTCAACTTTCACTGGATCGGTTCGCAGCCAAGTGCGAAGCGGCCGGGATGAGAATCAGCACCTCCAAGTCCGAGTCCATGGTTCTTGCCCGGAAAAGGGTGGAATGCCATCTCCAGGTCGGGGATGAGATCCTGCCCCAAGTTGAGGAAGTACCTTGGGGTCTTATTCATGAGTGAGGGAAGGATGGAACGCGAGATCGATAAGCGAATTGGTGCGGCGTCTGCAGTGATGCAGACTCTACATCGGTCTGTTGTGGTGAAGAGAGAGCTAAGCCAAAAGGCAAAGCTCTCAATTTACTGGTCGATCTACGTTCCTACCCTCACCTGTGGTCATGAGCTTTGGGTAATGACCGAAAGGACAAGATTGCGGGTACAAGCGGCTGAAATGAGTTTTCTCCGTAGGGTGGCTGGGCTCTCCCTTAGAGATAAGGTGAGAAGCACTGTCATCCGGGAGAGACTCGGAGTAGAACCGCTGTTCCTCCGCATTGAGAGGAGCCAGATGAGGTGACTTGGGCATCTGGTCAGGATGCCTCCCGGACGCCTCCCTGGGGAGGTGTTCAGGACAAGCCCGACCGGTAGAAGGCTTCGGGGAAGACCCAGGACACGTTGGAGAGACTATGTGTCCCAACTGGCCTGGGAACG
Source organism: Dunckerocampus dactyliophorus (assembly GCF_027744805.1). Taxonomy (NCBI): domain Eukaryota; kingdom Metazoa; phylum Chordata; class Actinopteri; order Syngnathiformes; family Syngnathidae; genus Dunckerocampus; species Dunckerocampus dactyliophorus. The sequence continues at coordinate 21,863,689 of NC_072819.1, read as the reverse complement.
CCTCGGGATCCGCCGGGAGGAGCTGGACGAAGTGGCCGGGGAGAGGAAAATCTGGGCCTCCCTGCTTAGGCTGTTGCCCACGCAACCCGATCTCGGAAAATGGATGGATGGATGGTCTGGGATTGAATGAGTTAATTTTAATTCATGAATTGCAGTCGGCTGCATGGTGGCCTAGTGGTTGCATGCGGACCACAAAGTCAGGAGATCTGGAAGCTCTAGGTTCGAATGTCTGGAGTTTACATGTTCTCCCCATGCGTGCATGGGTGGGTTTTCTCCGGCTTCCTCCCATATTCCAAAAACATACATGTTACGTTAATTGGGGACTCACAATTTTCCATAGGTGTGAATGTGAGTGTGAATGTTTGCTTGTCTATATGTGCCCTGCGATTGGCTGGCGCCCAAAGTCAGCTGGAATAAACTCCAGCATACCCTCGCGACCCTACTGAAGACAAGCGGCATAGAAAATGGATGGATGGATGAATTGCAGTCTCGTACAACCTGTACAAAAAAGAACAACAAGGTGGAAAGATTCTGGTCTACATGAAAACTCAACAGATTCCTACCAAAAAAACAGATTAAAACGATTTACGCGGTTATGTGTATAAACGTGTTGTTCTTTAAGAAAAATGATATGAATGATATTTACGGGGGTTATGAAATAAACACTATTCACACCAAATGCTGAGGTACCACAAATGACAACTATATGAAACAGATGTAGAAGCAGGCCCATGTAACAATGCCCCACCTAAAAACAAAGTGTGCTCTAAACATATTCTGTATGTACCAACTTTGGGGCGTCAGACGTCAGACGTTTGATGGAATAATATCTAATAATAATGATGTCATCTCGACAAAGATACGTGAAGTTGCTGTTTATCTTGTGTTCTGGATGGTGTGGTAAAATGTGAAAGTCAAAGAAAAGAGTATCTTCTATGGAGATTTTTATTCTGATGTGCACCAACATTTATGGGCACTTGCTATGCACATGTGCCACCTATTCATTCACAGTGTTTCATGGAAATTAGCTGTGTAGTTTTCGCATAATCCTGTGTCCTGCTAAAATGTAAAAACAAACAACAACACTTGCTTTTGCACTTGGTGAAATTAACTACCATTTGATGTATAGCCCCGAAGTATAAGATTTGTCTTTTTCAGTCTTTTATTCTGGGTCTAGAAATGTATTCATTCAAACCAACAGGTGGCACCAAACAACTCCTCCCCAAGCGAGTCAGATTTTCTTTGATTTAGAAAATGCAGCATGTCAAGGGTTTGCGTGGGAGGTGGTACAACGCTGTGTCTGCAGTTGTTGATATGCATCAACATATCATTTTGACAATTTAGCAGTTAATAAAAAGCCTCTAACCTCAAAAATCTACTGCCTTGCTGGAGCAATACCTTCAGTAAGGACGTATGTGGATTTCCACAACCCTTGGTAGTCTGGCAATGGAAAAGTGTGAAGTATAAATATATATTTTTTTTGTATTGTGTTTACAAGCACAGGTGACAATTCTCTAAACTGTTATTGAGAACCCTCTGTACTGTGGAGGGCACCTAAAGTCCAACCCATCGCACCTCCATATAAAAAATCTTTAAAAAGTCAAAACAAAAGGCCTTTAAAGCTTTAAATCCTCCACAGGGGACTGACTGCAGGCTATCGCTGAATCGATTAATAAGCTAGTCAGCTTCATACGAGTGTAATCAATCACAGGTGGGCCGGTGCGGAATACACAAGGAGCCTGAAAGTGCACATTGTTCAGAACCAAGTGCAGCCCATAATGGTTCACTCAATACTTACAATTCCTCTGAGCATATTTCTTTACAAGAAAACCATAATCCCATGGTATAGGTCATCGGTCACATAAAACAACAACTGTATTTTAAATGTTACGCCTACAGTAGTGCTGATGCGGATGTCAGAAACAATACATTTCTAATTTAACTCCCTAGAAAGAAATAGAAGTGAGTAGTCAAGTCTTCCCCATGAGCAAAAAAAAAAAAAAGTTGACCATTTTTGGTCAGTTCTGGCCTCTCTCATCTCTACAAAATTGGTTACTTTGCATCTTACCCCCTTTTACACATCTGATTTGCTCAAAAGTGAAGAGATAACACCAGCTTTCAGTGTAAGAACGGTTAAACAAGCTGATGAGAAGCACTCAATTTTGTCAAAACAGTTTTCAGCAGGCGTGCTGCCAAAGGAAAATAGGAGACGACCCCAAATTTGAATTTCCCTGACTTACGAATATGCCTTATTTAACAAATTATTACAAGCAACTGTTTTTGTTTAATACCTACAGCGCATAAGTCAATATTCAAAAATAAAATTATCTTTTTTCCCCAAAATATACCATTACCCAAATGTAAGATAGCATTTTTCCCTATAAACCAGTCATGGTAAGAAACGACTTCTTTATGACACTAATATTACGATCATGTGAAGCTAGGAGAATATACACATTGTTACATTTCTCTACTATTTCTCCCCAACAAAGTAAAAATGTTTTTAATGACAGGCACAACAAAAAACGCACACCAATGACTGAAATACTCCATCAATGCTGCCCTAAATGTGGGATGTCTTAGAATTGTTGTTATCAGGTAATACCTGAACAGGTGGCTGAACATTGTCAGTAGAGCCAACATTTTCATCAGTGTAGCTGCCACCGTGTTCCTCACAAATATTGCGCAAAATATAGCATGTAACCATGACACTGCTCAAACTTTGCAGTCATTTATTTTTAGGAGACACCATCTTCCTTTCAGCCTTCCAAACGGCATCTCCACAACAGATCATGCACAGCTGAGACTGTAATTATACGTTGTTTGTTGTGGGGTCAAACTTCCTGTGTCAGAGCAGGGCTTCATCAGCCAACTTGGCAAGGAGTATGCCAGGTCTCCAATCAGGTAATGTCCTAAAGTCTGAGATGCAACTGTCCATCGCTGAGCAGACCCACCAAGCTTGATTGTTGCAGCACTCTGGAATTGTGCACACACCCAAGATATCCAACACAAACGTCTCAGCATTGTCCTTTTCCGTTTACAAACAGCAATTACGGGAATATGACTACCATCAATGGCGCTCACATATGTGGTGCTCCCCAGCGACTGTTAAAAAATGTGGGCATTTCTACCAACTTGGTAGCATCTGCCTGAAAAGGAAGCAATACACTAGTGGCTATTATTGCAGACGTCCCGCAAGCAGTTGAACACACTTCATTGGCCGACTTCAAACAGATGGCTTATGGTACTGTCTTCTGTCCTGTAGCAAGCTTCCGAAGAGCAACAATCACTTGTTTTTCAGCGGGGATGCTGTGTCCCTTCTCACTATTGCCTGCAACTCGACATTTTTGCTGGTCACTTGCCTTAGGACGACAATGTATGCTAACACTAAAGTTGCTCAGAGACTTGAGAGTACTATGTGCGGAGCAGACTGCGCGAAATGTCTGCAGTCATCAGAGCATGCCCTGTCGCATTGTTTCCTTTGAAATTTCTGTGAAACACTACATTTCCCACAATCATTGTGCATAGTTTTTATTCTGTCATGGCGTCCTACGCTGACGACAAGGAAGAAGGGATGCTCTGCCTACTAGCTTTGCAAAGCAGTGGAATAATGTAAAGCCATTAAATTCCAATAAAGAAAATGAAGAGAGACGTATTGATGCTGAAAAGCATTTTCTATACTATTGAATGTCATCAGAAAAAAAAATTGTGATCAAGTTCAGCGCTGAGCCCCACTACGTCTGCACTATAGGAGTCACTGCTCACCAGTCAATGTTGCACAGAGGACGGCTGCATATAGTAAAATTTTAGCTAGTAGTGGGCAGATACCAGGGGGAAAAAAGAAAAAAAAAAAGAAAATCGGCCTGTATCAAAAACTTCTGATATTGGCACTCCGATACAAGCAGTCGATTCCAGACTAAGCCTTCTATCCAGCAGTGATCACAACAACAGCATGTGCAAACATGTTAAAAGTAGCAAAGAGTAGGAATGAATATCAGCTGTGTTGGCAGTATTTTTCCATTAAAGTTTGAAAAAGACGTTGCAGCTGAATGCAAAACTTTACATGCACACACAGAACCAGGGAAGTTGAATACGACCAACCTCATAGCACATTTGAAGCATCAGCCAATGAGAAACTCTCACAAAAAGTCAGCTATAACAGTAAAGAGCCAGCCCCTGTCGTGGCGAGTAATGCCGGGTTTAAACACGTATTTCAACACCTCGAACCTCGCTATATTATAGCTAGCTGCCACTACATTGTTGATAAAAACGATTCCCTGCCTATTGTTCTCTGTTTGAGTAATATCACTTGAGCAAGCCTTTTCTGATATTTCCACACTACAAAACCAGTAATTCAAGATTCAAGATGAGTTTTATTGTCATATGCACAGTAAAACAGCAGTTATACTATGCAATGAAATTCTTATTCTGTTCATTCTCCCAAGAAAAGAAAGAAAACACAAGAAAGAATAAGAACATGAGAAACATAAATACCAACGAATTAAGCAACAACAACAGAAGAGACATTAATACAAAAAAATAAATAAATAAACAAATAAATAAATAAATAATAAAGTGCTATGAGTGTGTGAGTGTGTTGTGTGTGGCATGTTCGCGTGCTTCGTTGAGAAGCCTGATGGCCTGTGGGTAAAAGCTGTTTGCCAGCCTTGTGGTCATTTTCTCTTGTGGGAAAGCTTAAATGCTGGTAATAAAGGTATGTAGGATTTGTGCTGATATCGGATCGATATGGGTATAAGACGATATTCAAGGCCACAATATCAGCACTTACACAACTTAAAGGCAACATTAATTGCTTTTTATTTCCTGCAGTGAGTGAGTAAAGATCTGTTTGGGGTGAGAGAAAAAAAAACAAAACAACAACATATGCTGCAGAAAATCAGTTTTTCGAGGGAGTAAGAGATACCTCAGTCACATAATGTTATCTCAGGGAGGCTCACTGTGCCACAATTTGACAACACCTGCTTTAGAGCCTTAAGTCTATGATCCAGGGTCTGCATGGCAACTCCAGACATGCTAGTTAGAGTACTGTCACCATGATTGTGAAGCTGTTGTTATTTTTTTTTTCCTTTTTAATAAGGCTTTTCAGAGCTTCACACAAATTAAGTCGAGGAGAACGCAGATCGATATTCAATTCTTCTGGAGAGGTTGTGTGTTTCAGACCATAATTTGACCTCCCAAGTAGCATAACCCACATCTCATTTATTCAATTGTAACTTGAGAAATATATAGCAGCCATAAAAACAGATAGCAATGAAGCACCCGGTTGTTCAATACCTTAGTCTGAAATGAATAACTGAAATAACTGAATGCAATGAAACAGTGTATTTGCAATGTCAGTATTTTGCTAAGTGATCCAATTAGAAAACTTTATGGCACAGGCAGAAAAAGACAGTGTGGAGGGAAAAAAGAGCATAAGGAAATGGATCTCACCCACGTTTTGAACATGTCTATGTTTAGAAAAAAAAGGAAGCGAGAGCAACGTGACTGTCTAGCACATTCTTCTTGTATTATTCAATGAATACGGTGCTGTGTAGGAGGGATTCGGGGGCAGAAACGCTGGCTGAGCTCTAAGAGAATAGGAGAGAAAAAGCACAGATAGGAGGCCCTTTCCTACATGCTTGCTTACAGCCTTGGGGAGAGCTTTTATCTGTCCTCTACTTATCACATGCGTTCACTTATATCCCAATCATCGGGATAAGACAATGGCTTCATGTTCAACACTGGGAACGTAAAGGAAGAATTTAAAGAGCTGTGAGCCAATTGTAACATGCTATATACTGTATCTTCCAAACACGATCAAGCAAGTTCGAACTTATTAATGATCATACAGAGAGATCTTTCAAAAGCACTGGAATTGTACATTGTAAGACAATGGCACAAAAATCTAAAGCTGGTAGAGGCACCAATCTGCTATCCCCGTGCTTTTTATACTTGGGAATGATGTGATCTACATATGAACTGCATAAAGCTGCGGGAGCTTGGGGTATTAAACAACAGGATTAAGGCAATCTCAGTGGGACTCCTTGGTTTGCAGTAAACAAACAGGGATATAAGAGTTTCATTCAAAAAAATAAAAATCACATGCAAGCACACAGTCCATTCCATTGAGTCACACTAAGGCTGCAGGATGACAATAAGCACTTCTGAGAGCGGAGGTGGTGGTGAAGTGCATTGTGGTATGGAAACAATACAATGTTGTGTAGGAGGTAGTTTCATGATGCTCGCACGTGTTGGGTCTGGAGGGTCCAACACATGTTGAGTGTGAATTGCGATGAAAAGATACGCACCCAGAACATATTTTGTTATCCCGATTCTTGGGTATGTCTTAGCTGTTGCAGCAAGTCCAAGAGTTTTCACAGTGGAGCAGCTATGGCATTATGCTATGAGTAGGCCATTCCACTGCTTGCGTTAACTACTAGGGTGTTTTTACCTGTGAGTTGGAATATTTAGACCAATAAAAGGAGCTTCGAGCAATACAAATGTAACCGCTAATTAGCTAGCATCTTCCATTGTTATCAAAAGATGGAGGAAAGCCTTTTGGTTAACTTCTTATTACCTTTGCATGACAATCAGTGCAATGTGACTTTTATGTTTTTTTATGTATGACTTTGTTCTCCTCATTCATCAGACGAAAACGATGACCTCACCCACCGCCGCCCCATCGCAGTCACGTGACCAGAAGTTAGCTTTACCAACAAACTTGGCTTTATTTTGTTGTCTTATACTCAATAATGGCTCGCAGAAGTAGAGTAATTCCACTTCTCGTAAACCTAGATTAGCCTTGGAAAGTGGAAGACAACATACTTATGCCCATGTGTTATTTATCCTATGGTTTGGTGGATCACGTGGTTAAGTCTGCATCTTTTCACAGCGCCACACGCAGGTGTGCCTCGTGGATTGCATCGTTTTCACTCAGTGATCCGTTCCCATCTGGATGCAACTATTTACTAATCTGGCACAGTGTGGACAAGAGTTATTTTCAACCCACCAAAAAAATCTCAGGAGCATTCCCGTGTGGACAGGGCGTAAGACGAATGTTCAAAGTGTCTTTCATTGTTTTAATGTGTGAGTACTGCTCGTTCAAAATATTAAAATGTTATCTGAAACATTACCTACCTGTACAGTTCCTGAGCCGATCCTGAGTACATGGCAGTGCCCATGGGTGCTGCTGAGCATACAGTATACAGTATACAGTCTTTGTTTTTGATATAAATAGCCTATTTTCATTTAAAAATCAGCCTAATTTGTGTTAATAAATAGTCAAAAATGATGTTTGTGTTTAACTTTAAACATAAGACCTATACTTAATATGCCTTCACAGAATCACCCCCTGTAGTTGTGCAATCCAAAGGAGCTGAGGTGAGCGCTAGACAACAGTCAACATCGACGGACTCATAATGGCTACTAAAAAAATCATCCAAAGTGTGGAAATATTTTGGAAAGGTTAACAATGACTCCAAGAAAGTAACGTGTAACTTGTGTAAGCAGCTTTTATCACAACCAACATGGCGTATCATTTAAAATGAGTAAGACTATAACGCCAACTTACAGTAATTTTATATCCCGACTATTGATTTTAATCCAGGAAATTAGGCTGCAAACTGAGAGTTGGGCAAGTTGTTGTTTTTCAAACCATGCAGTTCCTATTTTATGTGCACTTTGCTGATGTGTGATATGTCTGTTTGCCGACCGTTTTCCAGTTTTCTCCATCTTTATTACTTTTTGTGTCACTAAATAAATTAAGGTACTGTTGTTGCACACCATGTTTATTTGTTTATCTGAGTGTTTTAGCCTTTTTCTTTGAGGTGGATAGTCGCAAAGGAGATCTGTTTATTTGTAGGGATCCTCATTAACTATCTAATCCAACGAATCAGATTCAACTAGTCGAAGACAGCCCTAATTTTATGACAGGCGAAAAGGATGAAGTATTTTCATTATTTAATATCCTTATTATTTATCATTTTCATGATTTTCAATATAAAAGACATCATTTGATTCTCCACTGCATGTTCATTTATTTACGTATTTATTATTTTGATTTATTCTTGCACTGACGTTTTGAGGAAGAAACCACTTGAATTACCGTAATAACGGACGGTGCCATTTGATAGAGATGTCAAGAGACAGGAGACAATACATGAGACTGGGTCTACGAGAACGAGACGAGACAAGATTTTAACATTACTTTTAAGAAAAACACAATGAAAAAATAATAAAAAATATATATCACAGTATATTGCACTCTAGGAATTTTTTCTACTACATTACCTTGCATCGCTCCTCACAAGGCTACACTCTTGTGCACCGGTGTATGTTACCACCTCCACCCACCAAGACAAAGAGACTGTAAGACTGACAAAAGGGCTCACTCCGTTCATGCTGTTGTTCTATGGAGCAAGGTGCTGAAAGCACTGCACAGAGCAAACCCTCTCTCTGCTTGTTTGGAGGCAAGAGATGAGGAAAACAGACACACATGCATATGGCAATATGTTGAGGCCAGCAAAATTATCGAGTTCATTTTAATTTATTGTGTGATTAATTTATTTATTATCGCCCCAGGCCTAGGGCCACAGTTTTTTTCTGAATGAGGGTACTCCGGTTTCCTCCCACATCCAAAAACATGCAAGTTAGGTTAATTGGCCACTCTAAATTGTCCATAGGTATGAATGATGTGAATGGTTTGTCTATATGTGCCCTGCGACTGACTGGCCAGTCCGTGGTGTAAATGATTAACTATGATAGTGGTCAGAATGACAATAACTGTAAAGCACATCATTGTAAAAACTATAATCATATTGTCGATATTACCGTCGCTGTAATAAAACCAACAACACAATAACACCCTGGTTAACTCAGTGAGTAATGTGGTGAAGTACGTACGTATTGTGAGTGTGCATATGTACGTGTGTACAGGTATCTCTGTAAATGTGAAAGTCTTCATATATATAAAAGGTGCAAGAATGTGTGAGCGCGTAATTGTCACTGATAATGCATGAAAGGAGAGGGGGGCCCCCTCCATCGCCCAGAGAGCCCCTCCTCATCCCCCCCAAAAAAATAGCCAGGCTGAGCCCCCACCGCCAGAAAGCCACCAGGCCCACAGGGGCAGGCAGCACAAAGATCAGCCCCCCAAGAGCCAGCCCAGGGAGCCCCCCCGGGAAGACCAGCAAGGAGCCACAGAGAGGCAATCCCAACCAAAGACAGGGCGCCGGCAGGCCGGAGGGCAGCCAAACCCCAAGACCAGTGAGAGATCACACCCCACAAAGGCAGACGAGCACCGGGGGCCACACACCGGCAGGCCCAGAGATGCCCCGGCAACCGGAAAGAAGCCCGCCCACGCCGGAAGCGCAGCGGAGCCGGGGACCCCGGGGTCCCAGACACACAACCCAGAGCCCGAGGCACAGGGAACGCAGACCCCCAGGGAGCAGGAAGACCCTAGGCCACCCCATCCCAACGGCAGGACACTGCCAGCAAGGCAGACAGAGGAGCCAGCGAGAAGGAAAGCCGGGCAAACCAACACCCAGTGCCAGCTGACACCCACGGGGCAGCAAATCCCAGAGAGGGAATGGGAGTTCCGCACCCCAAGCCGCAGGGAGGCCAAGCACCAGAGCCGAGAAGGCGAGACCAGCAGCAGATCAGCCGCCAGACCCCACCAGCCACCGGGAGCCAGACCACCCACATGCCACCAGAGCCGACGCCTCACCACCCGTGCACCGGAGCCCCACCCTGAACAAGCCCGCGGACAGACCGGAGCAGACGGCCCAGCAGAGCACAAAGACCAGCGGCGACAAATGCCCAAGCGCCCGGCAGAGCACCACCCCCCCAGCAGGCCCGGCCCCAGGGCAACCTCCCGCCCGTCACCCAAGCCCACGGTACCCACGAGCAGGACCAAGCCCCACCCCATCAGACAGCCCGGCGCCCCAGCAGCCACCACAGTACAGCAACCACAAGCCCCCGCGGTGGCATGCGGGCCATCCGTAGTATCGGCACCACCCCCCGGAGACTACTGAATCCGCCCCAAGAGCGCAGAGGTGCCCGCAACCCATGTCAGTCCAAGGGAAGCGCCGCGAGCCGGGGGATAGCTGCCGCACGGTGGGCCCCTCACCTGACCAGCCCCCCCAAACCCTAAGTGTCTACTGTGCGATTAAAATTGGGGGGCGACAGGTCAGTGACATGGTAGGGGCAAAGGAGCCTCCGCAAGGCAAAACCCCTCCCCAACCACGCCCGACCGTAGACCACCCCCCAAAGTCCTATATGTATGTGAGGTGGTGCAGCGGAATAGGAAGGACGAGGGCACCACACGCCCACACCCCAACACTGCCCAAACCAAGCAGGTGGGGGGGATCAAGGACACATGACCGACAGGCCACACACCACAGCCCTGGCTCGGGCAAGCCACGGGCCGCAGGACACACCACAGGCCCTACCCAGCCCGCCAGGACGCCCAGTCCGGTCCACCCAACCCCCCAGAGGCGATACCCTCAGGGCCCCCCCACACCGGAGCACCACCGGAGGTAGCGTCCACAGCGCCACCCCCAAACCGCCAAACACCACGGACCAGCCACACACCCCAAGGCAGACCCGACTGCCACCAGAACAGTAGGAACCGCGCCCACACGGCCCACACACACAACCACAGCTGGCATGCTTTAATCTCACGACATCTTGTGACGCGAGATCATGTGACACCCCTACCATTTAAACTAAATGGAATAATGTGTGTTTAAAATGTGTTTTTTTTGTTTCAATGTATGAATATTGGCCGTTAAAATGTCTGAAAAATTACCTATAGAGTTAAATTAAGGTTTTATGATGGTGACAGTTGGAAAGGATCAAGTATTTTCATGATTTGTATAATTTTTGTTAGGGAAAAAAAAAAAAAAAAACAAACTTTTTTTTGGCATATTAATTTATTCATCCATGTATTTACTTTACTAATATTTATTTTATTTTTGCAATGACATTTTTTTTTAACTAATATTTATTTTAATTTTGCACTGAGACTGAGGCAAGAACTATTTGAATTTATCACATAATTTGCAAGTTGAACTAAAACTTTAATACCAGGTCTGTTGCTTCTCCTTATCCTGCGTGGAAGTTGATCAATAGCCAATTTCCTCAAACAGAGTTAGATTAGACCGTTGAGCCGGGTGATACAGAAGGTCGAAAATCCATCATATTTTACTGAGCAGAGAAAGCAGAATCTTGTTTTAATAGTGCACTTGTGGAGGAATCGAAATAGAAACAGCAGCCTACGGCACAAACAAGGAAGCACCGGCATTTCTCATAAAGTTGCACTGAAAAAATAACAGGCAATGTCACTGCACGCGTAATTGCTCCAACTGGCAAAACATTTTTGAGGGAAAGAATCCATCAACCTTGTTTGGAGGTGTAAAACATAATGCTGCAGCATCTCAACACAAATAAAAAGTAGGTTTCAAGAAAGACCTCATGTCTGTCACCTGGAGCCAGAAAAGCAATCATCAAACTTAAGGCAGGGACCTACAAAAAAAAAAGAAAAAAAAAAAGGACAGAGTGAAAGAAAATGAAGCAAAATCATCCAAAGGTGACACACTGTGAATTTCGAATCATACACTCCTGAAACTCTATTATCCGACAAGATGGGACGAACTGGCAACAAAGTCATCAAAAGTCCAATATTCACCATCACTTCTTCCTCCACATAAAAGTGACATCACTAATGTTAGAGATAAAACAATTCAGGGCTGCATTTTTACTTTTAAAGAGCGAAAAGTTTGCAGTGAGGCAAACTAAAGCCTCTCAAGTTATGTGTCGGAGAAAAAAGGCGAGATACCAAGCAGCTATGAGGGCTTCTGAGAGCACAGCATGAATTAATCCTAAATTAGGGGGACGTGAGCACTGATGGGAGACAAAGGCTGACAGTTATTACTATTACCGCATGTCTTTTGGGTTCTGCAAGTAATTATTTTAGCCCAGGACTCTGCAGCAGAAGCTCTTGTTACTGTATTGTACTTCCTCTACACAATGAGAAGCCCTGGAGGGAGCGAGTGAACATGCGCTGAGATCATTAACTTAAGAGCACTAAACCATTCACATTTTCATCCATCTATCTGCATGAGCGCTCTAAATGAACCCAGCAGGGGACCATGCTTTATTGAGGATGGGAAAATAAGACCTTGTCTTCAATCATGGCTTCAAGGAGAGAGTCTTGTAATGCTTGTTTTATGCTTTCGTTTCCATTGTATATACATCATTTTTGACAAGTATTGCACAGTTCTTGAAACAATAAAAAAAAATACAATAACTATGTTAACCCATTAAAATAAGAACACATTGCAGGCCTTCTTCTTATTAGCTAAATAGTTGGCAACACAACTGAATAGCAAGATAATTCTGCTTGCTTTCATTCAAGCATGTTGGTGGTAATGTCATGGTCTGGGCTGCATGAGTCCTGCCAGCAATGAGGAGCTGTGCAACAATGACAGCTGTATGTTGAGTCATTTTCAGTTGATAATAAATCTATACTTATTTACAAGCTGCACAATGCCTACTCTACATTATATCCAAGTTTACAGTAATTTCGATAGTATTGTTCCTAGTAGAAATGTGAGGTCTGTGCTTACTTTTTTAAGATATAATGTATAGCCTATGTCTTGCTCTGGCTTCACAGTATGCAACGAAAGTAAGGCTAAAGAGTTTCCTTCTTTTAGACTGTGGTTGTTACATACTGTACATCTCAATCTACAGCTGTGGTGTTAGTGTCTTTTTTTTTTCCAAGTGCCAGCAAACAGTGTTTCATTTGTTTTTCTCATGTCACCTATATATACTCTACACAGTTCAGAGAAAGCTTGTTGCATTTTTTTGCTGGTCATTTGTTTCACCTGTATTGGGTATCGGGTATTTCCTGCTTAATTCAAGTGGGTTATTTCAGCAATTGTTCAACATGGACACATTACATCAGAGCGTAAGCTTACAAAGAGCACACCAGGGCCACATTTGGTGTAGAAAAGCCATTGCTACGACAACTTATGTAGACTTTGGTAAAGACCTAAACTAACTGTTACACAAACGTGTTTTTAGTAAAGCAGAGGAAAGTAGCACCAAGAGGGCCGATATCTTCTTTTGCTTCAAAAAGCCACTGCATGAGGCAAAGCAGATGTGACAATTAGAAGTGTAAACTGATTTTCCAACAGTTGTTCAAGCCTCAGATGAATCCAAAATGCCATTAGCCACAACTGCTGTTATCATTCACGACAGGATTTAGGCTCCCCCAGAGTGCCGGGCATGGCCTTAGTGTGAGGTGACCATCCACAAAGCAACTATTAGATGTGCAAACATTATCGCCACTGTCTGTCTAGCTTCCAGGGGGATGCATCAGTCTGGAGAGAGATGGCATGGCTGGTAGACTGTGACAGGGTACGACTCACTCTGGACCTATCGCAGAGGGGGGAGATAGATACACTCCTCAGCGGGGGGAGAGCTGACATTCATTTTAATTAGGCAGGCATAGTATTCTCTCTGTGGCATATAACCTCCCTTGCCTTGTACTCAACTTTTTCTCTTGATGTACAAAAAGTAAGGGGGGGTAGTGCCTTAAGGTAGGATTGACCTCCAGGGAAAGAGTCACAAATCAACTAAATATAGCACTTCTAAATCCTGATGACATTACAGCTTAAGCTGTTTGATTAACATTTAATTAACATTTACGTGGCATTTCACATCAGAAACAAACAAAATATAACCTTGAGTGTGAGGTCGACACCAGTGGAAGGAGTTTGGAGTGGGTGGTCAAGAAAACTACCACGGAGAATAGTGGGGGATGATAGGAAACTGGGCATTTTAATGAGCATGTTATTGGGGGAGCTTTTCATTCAGAAAACATCATTATGACCTGCTGGGCTCTCACAATCACTGTGCATACAGACACACATAAGCAGTCAAGCGCTTGTATACACAACTCACATCCAGCATTTCAGAAAAGTGGGAAGAAAGCACAACAATCTATACAGCGTGTATCTGTCACGAGCCAATTAAAATCCAAACAAGAGTCTCCGTGGCCCCGAGGAGAGGCTGTACGCCTACAGCTTTAATAAACACAGTCAAATAGGAGTCAAATTCCTAGTGTGGTAACACACATGGCCAATAACGCTGATTCTGATTCATTGGCCATGTCACTGCATTCGTCTCCACATCCTCCAGCAGCCTGTCAACCTACTAATCTCAGATATTTGATGGTAAAAAATTGAAAAGATAGCTCTAATGACATTTATACATTCATTTTTAATCATACATTTTAATCTTAGTTGTCATTAGTTACTGCGTCGACACAATTATCTTGAATAAATTGTTGCAGCATTAACACTAACACAACTATTTATTCTTATACTGTACCCTATGTAACATATTTTACTTGGCAATAGAGCAGAAAACTATTTGCTATGAGTATTGTTCCCCAGTAGACCCAGGGGCAAGCATAAGAGTCCGGTGCAATGGGATTTGGGTCCACAAGTGCACTTGGCACCAGGACGCCACGTCTATGATCGACTTTGTAGTTGCAGAGAGGGGCTGAGCTGCCACCTGGTGATGAGTTGGATTGTGGTGTGCTGGGAACGTCTGGCACAGTCTCCCATTCGTCAAGTCTTCAACTCTCACCACTGGCAGAGCTTCGGCTGCATCCCAGGTAAGGACGATGATATCGAGGTCAGGGCTGCCGTCAAGCTGAAGAGGGAGTCCTATCGAGCATGGATGGCTTATGGGGCTCCTGCAGCAGCTGACAGGTACCGGCAGGCTAAGCGGCACATGGCTTTGGTAGTGGTCGAGGCAAAAACTCTGGTGTGAGAGGAGTTCGGTGAGGCCACGGAGCACGACTTTCGGTCGGCCTCAAAGAGGTTCTGGCAAATCGTCCGGCGCCTCAGAAAGGAGAAGCAGTGCCAGGTTCACTGTGTTTACAGTGGGGACGGAAGCCTGCTGACCTCGACCGAGAATATAGTCGGCTGGTGGAAGGAATACTTTGAGGCCCTTCTCAATCCCACTGACATACCTTCCATAGAGGAAGCAGAGTCTGAGGACATGAACGCAGACAGTTTCATCACTGTGGCTGAGGTATCTGGGGTAGACAAAAAGCTCCGGGGGTGGACGAGTTTCGCCCTGAGTTCCTCAAGGCTCTGGATGTTGAAGGACTGTCTTGGTTGACACATCTTTTCAACATTGCGTGGAAGTTGGGAACAGTACCTCTGGATTGGCAGACCGTGGTGGTGGTCCCCCTTTTTAAGAAGGGTGACCAACTATGACCAACTATGTTCCAACTATAGTGGGGATCACTCACCTCAGCCTCCCATGGAAAGTCTATTCCAGGGTACTGAAGAAAAGTGTATGACCGTTACATGAGGTGCAATTTGGTTTTCGTCCCGGTCGTGGAACACTGGACCAGCTCTACATCCTTACAAGGGTGGTAGACGGTAAATGGGAGTTTGCATCGGTCTACATGTGCTTTGTGGACTAGGAAAAGGCATTTAACCATGTCCCTGCTCTGGGAGTTATGGTTATGGTTTAACCAAACTGATCTTTTTTGCACATAACAAATTAAGATTACTTTTATAGTTATTACCCCATATCTCCACATAATAAGTTAGATATGGTAATACCAAAGAACACTAAAGAGTATGGAGTGATTTTTGATCAAGAACAAATTTAGCTTTTTTCAATATTGAGGTATTTCTTGCCACCTTATGTTGTATATTTTTGAGATTTCCAGTTCATGTTTTCATCTATTATGATCCCCCCGAAATGTTTTCATTCACCCTTTCAATATTCACACCGTCGATTTGTATTTGCACGTTTGCATTCTTTCTGCTATTACCAAATCACATTATTTTAGTTTTACTTAGGTTCAAGGATAATCAATTTTTATCAAACTATCTTTTTATTTCCTCTGTGACTGTTTTCATTAGCTCTTGTGTGCTTTCCCCAGAACAAAAAGCAGTGGCCATTAAGTCGATTGCGAGCTACCGGTAGATCGCCAAGGTAGTTTGGGTCGATCGAGTAAACGTCACTTTGTAGTTGTCATGTGACATCAGTCAGCTGACATTAAGCTCCATTCCTGATTCGCGCTTGCTCCCCCGCAGCGTTTCAAGCTACACACAAAGATGCAAGTTTCATCTTTATTATTGTGATTATGGATGAACTAACTCTGCGGTAAGATGTCTATATCTGTAACAAAAGTTATCTGTTCACTTGTAGCAGCTAGTTACATAGAAAAAAAGTGTATTGTTTACTGGCTTTGCTTCACGTCATAAACTCTACTACAGAAATCAGTGTTTTCTACACGTTCGCTTCTTAAACTGTTATTTCATGATGAAATTAAAAACGTGCCCATTGGTGAAACCTTTTCAATATGTTGCCTTGACTTCGGCTGCATTGTCTTTTGCATCATCATTTTAAATTCTTGTATATGGGTAATGTTTGATAGCAAATGCTAACTGGATGTAATACATGAAGTAATGAACGTTACATAGCTAATTTGACTGACATAATACCAGTACACTAGGTTCTCTACTTACGAACATCCGATTTGCGAACACTCAGAGATACGAACACAAGCTGACTGGTCTATATGTTCATTTATTTTGTCGAGTATCAATGACGCTCTACAGTGCTACCGTATCATCTACGAGGAGAAGAAAAGGAAGACCATACAAACTTCCATTGAAAGCTTCTTCAAACGTAGATCTGCTACTCCTGCACCAACTGACTCGCCACCAATGCCTACACCTTCGTCTGTACCTTCGTCGCCAATTGCTTCCACCTCAGTAGTTTCCCCTGAACTACCTGTTGTGTTTGCAGATACATTATGCTATGCCTTGTCGTAACTCCATATTTACACTGCTACATGCTTGACCAGTAGAGGGCACTGTGACACTGCTAATGGGACCAACAGGAGAGGGGGGTGGAAATGGAGCTAAAAAAAAATTAAAATTAGACCTCATTTCCTGCAATCTGGTGATAACTGAGGCCTTTATGTCCTTAATTTCAAGAGTTTGTTGTTATTTTTATCCTTGGAATACATCGTTTAAGCCAAAACATTCTATTTATAAAATTACCGGTATTAGGAGAAACCCATTTTAGCTCAATTTCCTGAAATATTTTCCAATTTGAAGCAGCTGTAAATTCCGAAGATTTGAGTATAATTTTATGTCACTGGGGATCGCTTTTCTGGTTAATTTTCATTGAGAATAGACAACAGTTTTCCTTATAGTCATGATGCCAGAACCTTAATTTTGCACCTCCACCTGAATAGCCATGTACAGCACACGTTCAATGTCCAATGTAAATGATCAGCCTGACAGTGGGTTCAGGAATAGCATGCGTCTCGGTTGCATTCTGGCATATGCGTCCACCACGCACCCATAATTCAGATGCATGTCAGATGCATGTCCCTATAGACATGAATCAGGCAAAAAAAAATTGTGGGTGCCTCAAAATGGGGGGGTGTACACCCCCCACACCCTCCTCTAAATCCGCGCCTGTATACACGTACATGTAGTACGTATAATTGATAAATTACCTTTTGTTGGATTTATGAACAAATCGACTTGCCAACGGTCATCTGGAACCAATTGTGTTCATAAGTAGTTAACCTAGTGTACTCAGGTTATGTACACAACTATTTACACAACTATGTAGGAGTTATGTGTAATTATCTTTATTTCCACATTGAATTGAATTATGATAGCAACTACTTTGATTACCCGTGAACTTTGAAAATGTGAACGTGAAATACTAATCATTAATAGTTAATAGAATTTCAGAGTTTACTGGTTACATTTAGTGTATGTTATATGTTTTATAGAAAGAGGTAGATCATTTTGACTTGTACTTGCATGCTGAGAAAGTGCGCACACTCCTGGTATACAGGTATAACGTACATAAATACCCACTCATATTTTTTTTAAGAAATGTATTAAATATAAATACTTTCTATATTTATAGTAGTAGGTAGATCTTTGGGACTTGGCCATTTTAAAAGTAGCTCGCAAGCTAAAAAAGTGTGAGCACCCCTGCTTTATATATAGTATTAATATAAACTGTAAATTGAACACTTTTGTTCCCAGTATTGACCCCTGGGGTATTCTATTATTTACTCTAATATACCTTAATTTACTCTAATATTTAAATTTGCAGATGTGTATTCTCCTAGCTTCACATATTGCTTCTTATTTGCTACGTAGCTTTTGACCCAATTCAAAACTATCCCTCTGATTCCTTAACTTTCAAATTTTGTAATTAAAATGTTGTGATTAATTGTATCGAAAGCTTTTGTCAGGTCTACAAGTACTGCAGCTCGCACTGCAGCACGCTTTCTGTGGTCTATAGCAGTGGTCGTCAAACTTTTTTGACCCATGGAGAGGCTTGAGTTCCCACAAATATCCCACGGACCGGGGACAGGCGGGGTACACCCTGGACTGGTCGCCAGCCAATCGCAGGGCAAAATTGAAAATGATATATATCACAAAGGTGTCAAAGAGAATAAATAGTTGAGGGTACCAAAAACGTTCAAAACCAATTTTTTGCAAATTAATAATGTTTTATGGGTTTGACTTCATGCTAGTCTGGTGCAGTTTTGAGTAAATCTGTCTTCATCGAAAGAGGAGCTGCACAAAATTCCAAATTGCTAAACCTCATGTTGCCATAGCAACTCCAAATTGTGAATGGTGTAACGATCGGGCTCTTTTGTGAAACCATGTGAATGTCTGACTTATGCACAGACATCATTAGCCTGCATTCGTGGAGGTCACTGACCTTTGTGTTATCACCAGAACTGTATGGCATTCTAGTATGTCTCTAAATTTGAGGAAATGTGGGGTTTTATTTACTCGCGGCATGGACAGATACTTTCGTTAGTTTTAAGTAGTTATTTTTCTCCAGAAATGCAATCTGTTTTATTTTATATTGGATCATCCCTTGCAGTGATTGTTCTTTATTGTTTCAAGATCTGTGCTGAGTGTCCTCGGTTGCTCTTGGTAGACATCCCAGCCTCACTCCTGCTGCAGGAGAGTACTCCTTTTTACCAGGTATGATCCAGCTAGTTACACTATTAGTCATTTGGCATAGTATAATTCATAATGTGACCATCTTAGCGAGTTGTTCAGGGCAGTATGACCCCACCTGGTTTGAGTGGACATATGGTGGGAGGAACAGCCAACACCCACATTTACTGGCCAAATGGACTGGCTTGTGTGCACTTGTGCATCGGAGTGATCCTTCCTATGTTTTTTTCCCCAGGGAGGAGCAGCCCTGCAGGTGGCTAAGATGGGACCTGGGATTTCAGGCCTTTCCAGAGAGAGGAGGAGTCTTTCTTGTGTGGGCTACGGTCCCAGGGTCTGCATCAAAGCCATGGGATCGTCTCGGGGCGTGGCAGCATAAAGCTTGTAATCAGGTGGGGACGGGCTTTGGATTGTTTTGTTTTGGTGGATCGCTGTCAATAATGTAGATTGGATCAATTACAATTAACTAGAATTGGCAAAGGCTAAACCAGGAGTGCTGTTGGGGGTGTGGCAGAGCAACTGGATGCTTCTCTTCTACTCTAAGGGCGTGGCAAAATAGAATAAGTAACGTCAAAGTGCATTTACAATAGTTCCTCAAATAGAGCTTCAGTTATTCAACAAAATTGTTAGTATAGTATAAATCAGGTAGTGTTTAATATTTTAGCTACCGTCATTTAGATTACATTACACACAGTCACCCATATTAAAGGTTGCAGTTAGACACAGTCTTAGGAGTTTCCAATAAACAATAGTTTCATAGTGCATCAAAATCAGCTTAGCATCAGGCATACTATTAGCTATGGGAGGGGACCAGTCCAGCTGAGGAGATGCCAGCGTAGCGGCTGCATTCGAGGAAGGAGCCAGTTCCAGTGCATCCAGGTGACCTCAGGTGAGGAAGAGATTGGGCAACCATCTACTTTCTGCATGTGACATGCCAGTTTCCCAACTGTGCCAAATCGCCAGTTAATCTCCAAGGGAAAAGCCCCCCATCATCAAAAAGAGTCCGTCCGGATGACATCGTGCTGCTCAAGAAAGGGACTGAAGATGCCCAACACCATTCTGACAGAGGTACAATAATCCTCTGGGCGATAATTCACACACACACACACACACACACACACACACACACACACACATCCTTCCCCCATACACAAATCCATGTTAGACAATGTGAGGTGGCACCAAACACTTCAGAGGACAATAACATATGTGTTTTAAGATGTCTCTTTGTACCTTTGTGTGGCCTAAAATGTGGCCCACAAAGGGGGAGTTGTAGGCAAAAATGTATTCACTGAGTGGGGTAATAATTATTACAAGTAGATTTTAGAATAACTGGTTGCATTGATGTTTATTGACTGAATTATTGCTGAGTGCCTTAAAATAAGTACAGTATAGATATGCCTGTTTAATCAATGAATTTAATAACTAAATGAAGGACTACAAGTAGTTTATAGAAATAATGCTTTATCATATAATTAGCTGAGTAGATGGACATCTGTTCCAGTGTGTCAAAGGTTAAACAGAAATAGTGTGGTGCAAACAGCTTGAACTAGCCAGGGTCATCAGTCAGATATCGTCCAGAATGTATTCAAAACAGACCTACACTGGCCTGAGCCTTGAGACAGGCTGATATACTGTAGGCTGAAGAAAATAATGTTTTGTTTCTGTCACTACAATAAGTGTTGTCAGGTCAGCGAAGGAGAGGGCTATCATCTGCTGGCGTCACAAGCTTCATCAGGGAATCCAGAAGAAAGTTATCTTTGGAGAAACTGATGCAAATGATCTGAGCAAAACAAGTATAAAATGGCAGATGGGACAATGGAACAAGACTCGCTCTCATCTGGCCAGAAAATCAGGGAACACGTGCATGAGTCGGGGTCCAGAGCTCTATATAGATATTCTGTTTGACTTATTCTTCAAAACACATTTTGTAAATCCAGTTTGGCGTGTGAGTCTTCTTTCCTTCTCATAACTGGAGATCAATGAACACGTAAGGGGGAAGTAAAATCGGCTTATTTAATTTTCCAAAGTGGTCCTTTGACCTTTCGTAGGGTGTGGAGAATTTCATCTGCAACACAAGGCAAACTAACGTGCTGCTGTCTGAGCTTCAAAGGTTTTGATTAGCAACATTAGTAATGCCTACAAAAAGGGCTTCCGCTTCTGTTCCTGGCCCCGCAACTACAGAGGAGGAGGACATTGAAGGAAGCCAGGAATCAGGTGATATACGGAAGAAGCTAAACAAAAATGGATGAACAGCTTGAAGATGTGCAATCCCAAGGATCTGAAGAATGAATGCATCATTATGTAAACAAATGGATGGGCTGGCAAGAAAAGTGGAAGCTTTAAATAAGCAAAATGATGAAAAGGATCACATTAGAACACAAACGATGTGCAGAGTGATGATTTGGAACAATCAACACGCATGAACAATGTAACTGTGACTGGGCTTCACATAACACGCAAGTCTTATGCCAGTGCATCTGGTAATGGAGGACGACACGATGTTACTCCAACAGAGCAACTGATGGCCAACTATCTGCAGTCAAAAGTGATGGATGTGGATGTCAACAACATGGATACAACACCTGTCATCATCATAAAGTTAAAAAACAGGCAAAACAAATTGGCATTGCAAAGGCAGAGGGGTAATCTGAAAGAAACAAACGTCTACATGAATGAGCACCTGACAAAACACAACACTGACATTGCCAAGAAGGCACGCGACTTAAGGAAGCAGGGGAAAATTCAAGGCACTTGGCGTACCAACTGCAAAATCTACATCAAGTTAAATGGCGGACCGGAGGAAGCCACTTATCAAAGTCATCAAAAAAAAGGACTAACGTTGAAGATTACATCACGTCGACTACATGAAAATTAAAGACACAACTCACAAAATGATGCAGCTTTGAAGTCAACATCTTTAATGTTTTATTTGTTTTATTTAATGTTTTACTAATTAAAATTGATTATGATTAACAATTTCTTCCCCCAGTATTTATTCCCTTAATACTGCACAAGGTTTATAGTGCTTATAGTTGCTTCTTACTTTTTTTTAAACACCATTATTTCCTTTCATACAGAAAGCGGGGGAAAAAATCAAAATGACAAATGTCGGAACGTGAAATATTGTGTCAACAAGTAAAAGTTAAGGTTTGAATGGGGTTGGCGTCCCCTGAGCTAATTGTTTTTAGCATTGTGCTTATATACAGACATTTTCATTTCAGTTTTTCACTGAGGTCATATTTCTCCTCTCTTGTTGAAAACAAATGGTGTATGTATGGGGATCAGTTTGTTTGCTTTGTGGATGATTTTAGTTATGCTGTTTGAGAAGTACCGGATCAGTGAATTTCAATATTTGCGATTTAAGGAATAGAGGGTTTGTGTGTTCCTGACATCCTCAACAACTGTTACTTGTAGAACGTTTTGCACTTACATGACAAGAAACCATGCTAAAATGTTACTAATGTCACTTAATTTACCTGCAATGTACAGTATTTTAGAAGTTTTACCATGGCAATTTATTATGGGGAAAATGCAAACTAACAGTTTATTCTATTTATGTCCATACACTTATCTACAATTGTGACGGAAAGGCAGTCAATGTAGTCACTCCTCCTGGCAAAAAGACAACTTCCCATTGATCCGCCCCTCCATCATTGATGAACTAGACCTTGTCATCAAGAGCAACAATAAGCCTAATCATCATCTTGTCTCTTGCACTGAGACCACGTGCAGTGTGACTCCATCGCACAATTGACACACAGCGTCAATGGGTTGATCTTATTTGGTCCTGATAAGAGACATTTCCAAAGACTGGTTCAGACGTTAGTTGACAAAATCTATCTGCTTATCATGCCATTGCAGCTACACAAGTTGGCCACACCTTTGCAGCTGGAACATCTTCCACTCTTTTCTTTTTGAAACACAGAGGTGAGAGACATTATTTTAAATGGCTTTGTTTGATTATCATCCACATTTGGTGAAAACTTGAGGCTAAACTGGGCATATAATGATGGATTGACCGGTGAGCAGCAAGAAAGTTGAGCAACCTTCAAAAATACTCTATGCACAGTATCCTTTCATCTCCTCCAGCATTTATTTAATTCCTTATCTATTTCCCTCTGACTGTTGCTAAGAAGCGACAGCAGTCTGCTCACACAGGCTCAGAGAGGAGAGATGAGAAGTGGCACAGAGTGCAAAACCATCATATCGTCAATCAAAATGAGAACTCAGGGCAAATGACCTAAGCAAATACAATGGGCTGATGTCATGAGGGAAATACATGAATCTAGATATACATGTCGGCTCCAAGCCCAGAGTGATTGCCACTACTGTAGAGGCAAAGTTAAAAAAATACAAAAAAATAAAAAGGTTTCAGGAAACAAAACCTAAAAGTGTCACCCACTTTAGCCACCTCTCTATATGGTGAAAAAACATATGTCTATTAAATCACTGGTGGAGGAGAAAACAGAAGTACAAGAAACAGCAGGTTTCTGCTCCGAGACTGCATAGGAGTACTGTATATAGTGTTGAAAAGTGCACTTCAGAGCACCACCTGGTGGCAATATGTGCAAGCAGAGGCAGAGTTCAATCCTAGAGTACAATCCTGATCAAAATCTTATGGCCAGTTAAAAAAATTGGAAGAATTT
The DNA here is from genome assembly GCF_027744805.1 of Dunckerocampus dactyliophorus. Lineage (NCBI taxonomy): Eukaryota > Metazoa > Chordata > Actinopteri > Syngnathiformes > Syngnathidae > Dunckerocampus > Dunckerocampus dactyliophorus. The sequence continues at coordinate 21,839,997 of NC_072819.1, read as the reverse complement.
ACATTTTGCCCTGTTGGATCATAAAGAGGTTGTAAGAAGAGCTTCAAAAAGCAAAATCAAGAAATGGCAGTGAGACAAAATTGTTTGAGTAAGCAATTTAAAATTAAACTGAAATAGGCTGTTCATCAGCTGATCAAACGTTTAATACAAAAGCTCAACACCCCCCCAAACAGAAATTACATTTTACAAAATGAGTAGCTGTGCCATTCTTGTTTATCACCTCAAACATTGGTTTGGCCATGCTTGATGCCAGTGTTTCCAGGAGGCTAGTAAGACTGTTACTCCAGGTGGTGAAGATGGCTTCACGGAGGGCATCCACTGCATGGAGCTGATGTCCATTTTTGTAAACTTCCCTTGCCATCCTTCTACAATTGGACTTAGATCAGAGGAACACGCAGGATGGTCCAAACGAGTGACGCTATTCATCTGGAAGACATCCTTTTTCAGGCGGGCATTGTGAACTGCAGTGTCGTCCTGTGAAAACCCCAGTCATTACCACGCAGACGAGGGTCATGAGGGATGCCCCCTGCAACATCTCCACATAACTAGCTGCCGTTTTGACGCTCCTGCACAACCTGAAGCTCCACTGGTTCATTGAAGAAAAAAAACATCCAAGATCATGATGCCGCCCCTCCATTTTGCCGTGTAGAAAATATCTCTGGTTGGATCTCCTTGTCATGCCAGTAACATTGGAAGCCATCAGGACTGTCAAGGTTACATTTTTTCTCATCAAAGAATAACACTTTCTTCTACTTTTCAGTGTCTAATGTTTGGTGATGTCATGCAAATTCCAAATGGCCAATTTTGTGGTGTTGAAGGAGACAAGGCGTTTTTTTGTTCTTAAAACCTCTTTCTCGCAGATACTCGGCACAAGTAACAACCTTAATTACAGCTGAGGATCGTCCTGTGTCTTGACGGACAGCCAATCGGATCCGCCGGTTCAGGTCCGGTGACCTTTTTATGGGTCTACCACTTGACTTTTTTGTTCCATAACGCTCAGGATCTTTTAAGAAGTTCGAAATGACTGTCTTACTGCTTCCAACCTTTGCAGCAATGTTGCGCTGCGAGAGGCTTTGCTTAAGTAGCTCAACAATCGGACCGTGTACAACGAGAGAAAGCTTTTTTGCTAGGGATGCTCCTATCGAGGTTTTATGCTGCCAATTCTGATACTGATCATCCAGGTCTGAAATCAGCCGATAGCGATACCGATCACATGGAATAATTATACATTTTAAAATCTATTTATAATGAGTGCTTTTGGCCAGGGGTTCCGTATAAAGGGGAAAAGTCTGGACAATTTCAAGTTCCCTTGATTGCCAGGGGGTCAAAAAAAAAATAGGTAATAAAAGGGGGAGGGAGGCAATGTGATTTAAATCAATCAGAGCATCCCTTATTATTGCCTTTACTATCAAGAAATTATGACAATGAGTTCAGATTTTTTGCGAGACAGGCTGTTTCGCAAAAAATCTGATGAAAAATGTTTTTTTTTCTCTCACTCCAATATCATTTGAAGCTCTACTTAGAACCTCCTTAAGATCCAACAGTGCAAAATGAAAATTCACTCCAGAATTTCCATCCACTATTCCTTTCCCATAAATTGTTCAATTTCATTCTATGTAACTAGTTGTCTAATGTTTGAGAGGTTAAATATGTTGTAGTTAATTTAATGGTCACCCACTTGCTGGTCACTTCCTTGGTTACCTCTGCAGAATGTAATGATATCCAACACAAGCGGTCCAAATATACATTTTAAAAGGTATTCATTTGGCAATATGTTCATTTTTATTGTATTTATCAATGTGGCTGTGCTGTATCACACTGAGAAGTGTTTGTAATATTTTGTCCAATATATAATTATATAAAATTACAAAAACACCTCTGTGATGCATGTAATTTAGATTGTGTTGGTTTACCTGATGTTTGATCTGGACGATTTATTTAGAAATTAAATGTATTATAAAATAATGGAACACTTAACATATATACTGTACTGTACATATACTTGTATTGTGTGTGTCCAAACTTTTGGCCTGCACTGTATGCCTCACTCCGTGTGTCTTTTGGTTAACATCGGTTACATCAAAATGTTGCCTCAGATTGCATACATTTTCCAGTTAGCATACAATAAGGTATGCGTCTTGTCGTGTTATTAAATACACTGTGTGAGTCCAGCTGTGTTGTGATTCTATTTTTAATCACAAAATGACCTTGTTAGCAGCTTATTAGCTTGCCACTACATGGAAACAGGAACCAGAAGTCAATGCCATCTCTGTAGTTGTAGTTCTGTAGTTCTTTGCTAACTAATACAATAATGCCACAAGTCTCAAAAATGTCATCACAAAGCATATTGATGTAGTTTTCCCATTATAGTTTATACAGTAGATGCATATAACAATTCAAATTGCATATAATGAACAGGATAAATCGTGGAACCCCTAAATATTGTTGATGGACAATTGTGGTAATAAAGAATCTGGTCGGTAGTTTGTGAATTGATGTTTGTCTCCATTTTTGAAAACTGGTACTATTTTAGCTGTTTTCGTTTTGTTTGCAGATTATACCAGTCTGAAATGAAAAGCTACTGATGTCAGCAGTTCTTGTTAATTACCCTTTTAATCGTTTCCATTTAAATTCCATTGCAATCAGTTCATGGTTTTGCTTTACATTTATTGACAATATCAATGATTTCCTTTTTTGTCACATCATTGAGGAGCATGGAGTTGGAATTCCTGTCTATAATGTCATTCCCTTCCTCCAAATTTGGGATCTTTTCTTCCAGTTTTGGTGCAATATTTACAAAGTAGTTATTGAATATTTCAACTACCTAATTCATATAATAATTTTTGGCATTTCCATCGGTGAAATAATGAGGCTAATCTGCTTTCTTAGTACCATTCCTGAAAATACTGTTTAGGATGCCCCATGTTGCTCTGTTGTTTTTGTTCTTGTCTAGTGATTGACTATAATATTCTTTGTTACACACTCTCAAAATGTTTGCCAACTTATTTGTATATATCTTATCACATTTTGTATGCTTCTTTTTTTTTTATAATAAATCTCCCATATAATGTGTTTTTCTTGTTACAGGCATTTTGCAGTCCCTTTGTCATCCATGGCTGATTTCTCTTCTTTTGCTTATTAGGCACTTCTCTCAATGGACAGTGCTTATCATAGAACTTCTTGTAAATATGGGTTACGTAAATAAAAGTGTTCATATGGTAAATCTACATCATTTTCACTGTACACACAGATACATACAGATCTTTCTTAAAAGTGTTGATGCTTTCCTCGTGCGTAGTCGTTGGAAAGTCCTTCAGTCTTCCATCTTTCTCTTTTTATGGTGTTCACTGAAAATTGTAAACATTGGAAGACTGTCACTGATATCGTTAATTAGCAGACTACTAGTTGTGCTGTTATCAAAGAGAATATATTATAAATTAGCGTGGCACAATGGTCTGTTATTCTACTTGGTCTGGTGATCTTAGGATACAGGCTTAAACTGTACATTGTGTCTATGAAGTCATCTATTATCTGTTGCTTACTTGGATTCAGAAGATCAATATTTAAGTCTTCACATACGAAGATTATTTTTTGGCTGATGTCTGTGAAGATTACTTTGATCCAGTCCTCAAACAATTCTATGCTTGACTTATGTGTTCTATATAAACAACTTAGTAAAACATCTTTGCATTTTTCTTTACAGATTTCAATCATTATGCATTCTAAAATGTTATCAAATGCATATTACATGTTCTTTACCACTTTGTTGCTCAGATGTTTGTCCACGTACACAGCCACTCCTTCTCCACTTTCTGTTGATGCAGTTCATTTCATATCTTTCCAGCTCAAAATCCCTGCCCTTGTTGGCATCATTCCAAGTTTCTGAGATTACTTTGAAGGATTTCTTGAAATGACTCATATATTGTCTGATATTATAATTTGCATACATACTTCTGCTGTTTATGTGGATAATTGACAACTTGTTGTCAATATCAAGGTTATTAGTGTATTGTTCCTTCGTGTAGTGACTGCTGTCATTTCTGAGATGATAAAAAATATTTATGTCCAGATCTATATCTTTCTCCACTTCTAGTTGTTTGTGGTCTGGAAAGCAAAAGGTTTCCAATTGTAGGTCTTCTTGTCCTGCAAACTTTTGTGTTGCATTTGGAGTGTCATTAAATCCAGTGTCTTGTTGATCAGTCCCTTAAGGTGTGCTAATGATGTTGTCAAATGTTAATGAATGTAATCCTTTCCACTGCATTGTTCTTGTTTGTGAGTTGTGTCCTTTTTCCTTGTTGTTTTGGTGATATGATCTTTAGCATTTTTCCAGGTCCTTGATGTCTTTGACAACAACCACTCTGGCCTCTGGTCTTGCATTTAACTTGATGTAAATTTGGCAGTTGGCGCTCCAAATATCTTGGATCTTTCCCTGCTTCCTCAAGTCGCGTGCTTTCTTGGCAATGTCAGCGTTGCATTTTGTCAGATGCTCATTCATGTGGACAGTATTGTTACAGTATTCCTTTCAGCTTATTTCCCTGTTTCAGCAGTGCGGTTTTGAATTTCCTGTTGGTGAACTTAATGATGATGGGTGTGGTGTTGGTTCTGCCATACAGTTGGATGCAAGTATCTATGGTGTGGATGTCTACATCCACCTCCTTTGAATGTAGAAATTTGGCAATTGAAGCAATTGAAGCAACTGAATTTTGGCGTTGAAGCAACATCCATTTAAGCTGGTTCTTCCTTGTTCCCGACTGCTCTGGTATACAACCTGGGTTTAATCCGGAGCCCCGTCAAGATCACGTTGCATTCGTGCATTCTGATACATTTCATCAATTGTGTTGTTCCTTTGCTCAATGAGTTTCTCTTTTGCATCATTATCTTCTTTAAGAGCGACGCTCAAAGCAGCATTTTTTATCCTGTGATACCTTGATTTTGTTGCGATGTTCTCCATTTTCATCCCTCAGTTATTTAACCTCCTCCCGCAGGTGTTTAAGCACCTCTTGAAGGCTGTCGTTCTGCTTTTGCAGATTATTCAGCTCATGTTGTGCTTCTGCCACATTTTGTGCATTACTTCCCAAGATTTCCTGTTATAGCGTCTTCATTTGCGCAATCAATAGATTTTTCAGGGCATTAAATTGTTGAGTGCTCCCCATGGGCCAACGGCCAAAATGGCTGGACGGCATAAGTGTTGCCCAGTCTTCCTGCTTCTTGGGTGGCCCCACGGCTGTTAGCAGCTCTATTGGTGGTGGCATTCTTTCTAAGTGTGGCCTTTCCAGGGTAGCTGGACTCGAGCTCTCCGCGCCCGATTCAAATTGTTTTTTTCTCTGCATTGTTGCTAAACAACCGCCTTGCTCTTGGGCAGTTAGCCGGTTAGTTTGCCTTACTAAGGGCTGTCTGCGCTTATAATTGGTTTATTTCAGCGAGTTCGTACCTCTAACCAGTCCGAGTTGAAGTCAGAGATGTCAGCACACTATTCTGGTTCTGTGATCATGAAGTGTGGCCAGGAAGACGCCAAACTAGTTCAAAACTCTGGCAGCAAAAGCGGAGCTCTTGCCATGAACGTCCTTTCCAGTCAACAGGAAGTGACATGTTGGTAGACCCACACTTGCTCTTCCTGTTGGAAATGCCACACTCTGGCTTTCAGGTCACAGTCCCTCTTCTGCGGCCTGACCGCCCTCTGCTGCTGCAGTCGGGCAAACTTGTGAGCGGCCTCTGGTCCTGGAGTTTCCTACAATATTCCGGACCTGGGAATATGGTCTAAGTTGGGCAGCCCAAGGCCAGCTTGGCTGGCGCACAGGGCTCCCTTTTCAACATGAGCAGGACTGGTGTGCAGTCTATGGACTACTGAACGGTAGAGTGGCAGGCCATGAGCACCAGGGGAGGATAATCATCCCAATCCCTCTGGTGTTGCAGTGTCAAGATGGCCAGCTGCTCGTCCAACGTGCGTGAAATCCTTCCACCAACCCATCACTCTGCGGCCGCAGTGGGGTGGTGGGTGTCTTCCTGTTGCTCAGAGACTCAGAATTTCTTCCCTGGTCACTGGTCAAAAAGGCTAAACATCCCCTCTATTATGGTTGTGGCGAATGTCTCTGCTTCCTGGTCGGCCAGGGGATGCAGCTCCGGCTATTGCGTGAAGTAGTTGATGGCTGACAGGAAATAACAATTTCCCTAGTCGGAGTGTGGCAGGAGCCCCACAATGCCAACTGCCACTCTTTCCGTGGGCCCAGTAATGGCCAGACTGGCTGTTCCTCACTGTGCACGGGTGATAGTGGCATCAGAAATCCTGCAGCACCTCCAGCAGAAGGTTTGGTAAACGCGGCGCAGGGTCTTAGCGACGTCAACGTGCCTGGAACCAGCTTCCTCGTGCATGGCGTTAAGCACAGTCTCTTGTAGACTCCTAGGGTGCCACCTATCTTCTCCCGTTGCCGGCTCTTTCCACGCCTGCTGCAGCACCCCCGGCTCAGCCGCAGTGTCCCGAACTTGGACCACAGGCCTTTGGTCCCTGCTGACAGGTGGGTCATTTCCTCCCCAGACAGAAGTCGCTGGGACTCCATCCACCTTTGTGCTGGCTGCAGGTCCCTCTCTCTTTCTCTCTTGCTGCTGCTCCCACTGCCTGGAGTTCTCTCGCCACCACTTCAGCAGCCCGGAGCTCTGAAAAGCCGCCGCCCGCTTCCTCCAGCAACTGCTCCTCGCGGGCCTCTCTCCTTCACAATAGTGGGAGCCCTCTGCAGCACATTGGTGTCAGGACAGTACATCTGCGTTGGCGTGATGTGCCTCGGCTCTGTGTTACCCCTGAAAGTTGTCAGCCTGGGGCTCTTCAATTCACAAGGCCACTTGCCCTTCAGTCCTGTAGTCCACTCAGAGTCGTCATCACCCCAACTTCTTCGGCACAACAACTGCTGACGCCAACAGGCTATTGGAAGGTTCAATGATGCCCGCTTGCCACGGCTTCCTCAGAAATAGCCTGCTGAGACAAGGGAAAGCGACAGGGGCGACATTTGATGGGAATGGCCTGGCCTCCCTCATGTCAATCTCATGCTGCTTCAGTTGGGTGAGACCCTCCTTGTTGTTCTTGAACCATCTCCACTTGAACCATTATGTAGCCCGAATAGGTGAAGTGCAGCACACAGCTCCAAACACCTCTACGCCCATGTCCACTTTAGCAGCAGGGGGAGTAGGGACCAGCTTCTCTCGCTGTGAAGTTGAGGCCCACTGTAGGTTGTACACAAAACAGCTTGGGCGGAGGTTGGGGGCAGAGGTAGGTTTGTGCAGCCCCAGCAGACCCTCCCCCTGGGGAGATGGCGTCTTCATGACTGTTCTGATACCGACCTAATCAGTTCTGTGACTGAACTGTTCTGAAGAAATTCAGGGGAGTGAAGAGCTTTGACAAATGGGTCACGTGACAGTTCGCTTTGCATGTTTGGTGACATGTGGGAGTATGCCTAACTTTACAAACTCCTAATGCCATTTTTCAGGGTTCGCGGCAGCTCCCCTGCTGCACAGCATCTATAACTCGGTTCATTTCTCAGGAGCACGGGATGCATGCCCTGCCCAAAGTGGCTCTTTAGTGCCCCCACTAAAATTCCATAATCATGGCGGCTCTCTAGGTGATAGAGCAAAATGCAGGATAGGGTATCTCCTGTGAGACATAATGTCAGCTGTAAAGCTGTATCTTTATTAGACCACTGCTGGGCATTTACTATCAATTTAAGTACGTGAAAAGCTTCCCAGTCAGCTTTGCCTGAATACTTGTGCATTTTCAAACACATGGCTGCAGCCGCCCATGGTGCGCCATCTCCCATGTTGCCCTCTGTACACGCTGCATGGCGACCAATTATGGCTGCCCATGACACCCATGAGTTTACCTCACTGGCCAGCACGGCAACAGCCTCTCATAGCCGCTTCCATGCCTCCCGGCAAGCTCTCTCGCTCTCTCTCTGCAGTCTCTCTGCACCCAGCCAGCAGCACCCCACCTCTCGTTCTCCTCCTCCTTCACACGCAGCTCCCTTCGTTGGCTCATAATGGACGTTGCAGACAGTACAAACAAAACACGGCGCCAAACTCCCATTCAAAGTCACTTCTGACATCAGTGTAATGGCGGCTGAATAACAACGTCAGGATGGCTGTCAGCCTTTTATTTCCAGAAGACACAGAACACTTAATGTCTTGTAGGCAAATGCTAAAACCCAGCATGAACAGTTCAACACTTCTTAGTTATCTTCTTCTATGGACTTATACTCCAAAACTTGCTCTAACTCACCATGCAGAATGTTACTGCCCTATATAGGCCACACACAAAACAGCAGTTCAGAACTACACAATACAGCCATCGCTACAGTATGTATGTATGTATGTATGTATGTATGTACATTTCAAATTGCTTTCTGTAAAACTACAAGTGTAAAACTATAAAAAAAAAACTGTCCTGTGCTAGCATTGTTGGCTTTCTCCAACAAAATATACGTAAATCGATGTACATTGCTTCTTGTGGGAAAAAAATGAATGAGTTAAAGTGTGTTTCAGTTCGAGTCAGATCTCTGGAACACATTAATGACGCTAACCAAGGTTCCACTGTACAAGTAATGGAAGACTGATTGACTGGCCTTGAGTACAAACATTTAATATTGGTAAGCCAGAGTGTATAGTTCCTTTCAAAGAATATAATAGCATTACAAATAGATTGTGTCAAATGTTGAGGTTAAAGAACAAGCACATTCCCCTAAGGCCCTGATGGATATATACTGTAGTATGAAGAGGTTGTATAGTGGCAATCAGACACTGAGCCCTCAGCACTGTGTGAATCACAAAGGCTTTCAAGCAGTGTCAAGCACTGTTGACAGCCTATAGTTGTCTGCCCTGAAGGCACACCTCAGCCCCATTAAACGTAAAAAAAAAGTGTCATATTTGTGACAGGACTGACACAGTGCAGGGACATGTACATTGTCCCGTCACAGTCCTCCAGGTAGCCGAGTGACACATGGCACTTTCAGCAGTCGGCTGACAACGAGTCAGGTTTTTTGGCAAAACTCGGCGTGAACCTGAGTGAAATTGCAGGCGTCGCCACCACTGTTGTCATCTCCAGGTGACAGCGTTTATGTTGTGGATTTCACAAACAAATTCTTTGCTGTTTTTACGATAGGCAATGCATTCAAGGATAGCAGTAGTAGACCTAGTAGTACCTAAACTTTGTGAAATTACTATCATTAGCTGACAGTAACAACATTTACCCTCCTCTGCAGTTTCTTACAGCCTAAATGAGAAAGACATTGCAAAATGGCTAGCGTTTCATCATGTAGCCAATGCTGGATAACTGTTTCTGTCGTGTATATGTTTTTACTTCTGGCTGTGTAACGGTATAGTATTGTATAACTACAGGTATTAGCTAAATGTTTGACTGATGCTGTATTGCGTTTGGTTGCCTTGATCTCATCACATTTTCCTGCGCCTGTGTGTTACATGGGGTGCGGTCTGCATGCTCTGAGCTAGAAGGAGGGATATAAAACATTTGAATGTTAGCGCCTCCATTGCAGTACCCAACCACGGCAAAGAGCACCTTTAAAATGACTCATTTGAATGGAAAATTAAAATGGTTTTACGACGGGCGATATTGTTCCACGCATGTCATGCATAGTATGTTTTATTTATCCTTTGTTTATCCAGGTTTGTCCTGTTGAAATCAAAGATGTCTTACAAGAGAGACCTGGCCAAACAGGCAGCTGGACAGTTACATTTAAGAAAAGCAAAAATGACAAATACAATTAACATTATCCAGAAGGAGTAATGTCGCAGTAACATACACTAATGGGTGTCAAATGTTGTATGTAGGCAGCAAGCTTTTTTAACCGCAGCTCCCCACCTGCTTGATCTGGTGGTTCACTACATCACTTGGCCCCAAAATTTTTCTGTCCTCTGATTGATCAGAGCAAAACTGTTCAAGAAGCTAAGTCACGCCCACAATGGCTGACTGAGGTGGAGATTAACATCTCTGGTCAGTAGTAGTGAGTAGAAGTATTTTATTATGATTCTGATATGATTTAGTATGATTTCGGATCCGATCGGAAGCCAAAAAATGTGGATCGGAACATCCCTAGTTTATACCACTTATCCTTGACTCCTAGGTCGTTCTGAATCTCCACATTTGGTGACCCTCGACATGAGTTATATGTCGACTGACAACGATGACAATAGTGAGGTCATACCGGTGGAATGACGACACATGTGCCTTCATCAAGTTCCACTGCGTATGCGTATAGAAGGAAACTTGTGCTATATTAGCATTATTGATAAACGTGCCTTGCCCAATGTCATATTAGTGTATTTTGCCATTTACTATACATTTGACGCTGCAGGGCACAGTGTCACTACGTGTTCACACTTCAAGCAATCAAACGATTGTGACTTATTGGGGTATGATATTCACGTTAACATGTCAAAAATGTACTTAAATACTATTATGTGCTTACACATTAGTTCGATAGCTGCAAAGCCAGATGAAATTCACACTAAATCCACACGCTACAGAATGCAAAACTATACAGGGCACACGTCTCTTGATGATAAAGAGGCAGCTAACATCAGTGCTATCTATGCTGCGACGGTTAAGTTGCCCGACTTTTGGCAACATAGCTCACGTCTGTGGTTTCAGCACATCGAAGCTGCGAGGAATAACACATGACATGCCAAAGTATTACCACATAGTGTCCGCGCTGGGCCTCCACTTTCTCTCATACTGCAGACGGACAATTTTAGTGGTTTTGAACCCTTTACTTTTTCATACCGTGGTATACCTTTAAAACTGGTAACTGGCCTGTGCCTATTTGATTCTGAACTGCTGTGGATGATGTACTTGCTTTTCTGAACCCTTAATCACTGAGCAGTTCAATTTAGTTCTATCCTCATTACATTTGGCTGAGTATAGGCGCCAGCATACCCCCGCGACCCTAATTAGGATAAGCGGCAGAAAATGGATGGACATTTTGCTGAGTGTCAACTTTACAAGAACCGGCGATCACTAGTGGAAGTTATTTACTAATGTGTCAAGTCAGTAGCTAGTGACATGGTGGCTATATTTAGCGAGTAGGGGTGCGCAGTAAAAGAGAACGACAGGAAGTGTGTCCTGCGGCATGCATTTGCCGAAGTATCAGCCGTGCAGGCGAGTGGGAGTGGATTGTGGAGAAGTACTGCCGTGCAATGCCAGTCTGAAAGCTGCACAAACCCTTCCACAATGCAACCAAACCCCTGACCAGTGACAGAGCGAAGAAGGCAGAGCCTGGACACACTCTTCCATCGCCGGGCAACACCTCACGTTTCTGGCAAAACACGCATGGGTGTCCAAAGTATGGCCCAGGGGCCATTTGTGCAACATGCCCCGTAGCAAAAATAACCAAAAAAAAACGATAAAGGCGAGTATTTACATGAAGTAACACCTCCCCCACTTCATTATGCAGACGGTTCAGCACTCAGCCCAGCAAGCTTTTGGAGCCAATGTTGAACCAAAAATATTCAACTCCAGTTCAGCACCCCTGCCGAAGCATGATAATGGAAAACCAAAACTCTGAAAACCTACTCTGAACCAGCTTAGAACCTATCACAGTGGAAAAGGTACAGTATATAACAACACACATTCACTACAAATTAGATCAAATGTGATTACTGCCTTATATATATATATATATATACAGTATATATTGTCTTGGTATGTTGTTTTTATAGCCCTCTTACCATTGTCTCTCGACCAATAGGAGCAGAGAAGACGTACTCCAGCTGGAAGATAACAGCTATAGCCTCATGATTGATCAACCTGAGCTCGAGGTTGCTGCGAAGGCCCAGAGTCTGAGGGACGGATGGTGCTGTCGAGCTGAGGAGATAACCATGCACGAGCGCACACACACACACACACACACACACACACACACACATATACAGTATATAAGTGAGACGTGCTGACTCTGTGAAGGAAGCCAAACAAACAAACATGAGCGAATGTGCACCATGACGCGACCATTGAAGGATGACATGAAGCACATCCAACACCTCTGTTTATTAAAGGGAAATATAATCAGTACACTTAATGATTATTTGTTTGCTCAATGTGCCCTGGCAAAGTAGTGGCCTCCTGAGCGAGCCACTGAATAACATTTTTGGTATTTAGCATGCACAGTTTGTATACTGTAAAGTATCGACAAGTGCATACTGTGAAGCGCTGGTGTCATGGATGGAGTCAAGCCATTTTTTCCTTTTTCACTCTATAGACATAGGCTAATCTTACTAGAGAATTGGTAATCACCACCTTATTGTGGAGTTTGTGTGCCCGAGTGATTCTAGGAGCTATCTTGTCTGGGGCTATGTGCCTGTGGTAAAGTCTTCCAAGGCAAACAGGTCCTAGGTGACGGGCCAAACAAAGAGTGATTCATTCAGAAGACCTTATGGAAAAAGCCGGAAGGAGAGACTCGCCCGGACGTAGGACACCGGTGTCTCACCCTGGAGCCAGGCCTGAGAGAGGGGCTTGCAGGCGAGCAATTGGTGCTCAGGCCTTCTCCCGTGGCCAAGGCCCAACCCGAAAAAGCCAAACAGGATCTCTCCCTTGTAGACCCACCATCTGTGGGGGGCAAACATAATTAAATTTGTGTTGAGTGGCGGTCAAGCGCGGGCACCTGGGCAACCTGGTGGCCAAATCTGGTTCTAGGGACATGGAATGTCAGCTCCCTGTTGGGGAAGGAACCTGAGCTTGTGCAAGAGGTTGAGACATTCCGACTAGACATAGTCGGACTCACCTCAACCCACAGTTTGGATTCTGGAACCAAATTCCTCGAGAGGGGCTGGACCTTATACTCTGGAGTTGCCATGGGCTTACAGTATTAACAGACTGCCAACTCAGTGCCTGCGTGTTGGAGTCATCCCCAGTGAACGAGAGGGTCACTTCCCTTCGCCTTTGGATCGGGTATAGGGTCCTGAATGTTATATGTGCGTCCACCCCAAACGGAGACCAGGACACCCTAGGTCAGAGGGCTATGACTTGTTGTATCATCAGACGTGCGTTTGCACGTTTTCATGGGTCAAGAGAGGGGCTGAGCTGATCCCCACGTGGTGATAAATTGAATTAAATTGCGAGGAATGATGCCGGGGAGACCTGGCAGGCCCAAGTGTATATGGAGGGTGGGCTGGGTACGTTTGGCAATGTTTCTCGTCAAGTCAACTGGCTTGAGGAGAGACAGTTGAGGTAGCTTGGCCATCTAGTCCAGATGGCTCCTGTATGCTTCACTCGTGACATATTCCAGGCATATTCAACCGTGAGGAGGCCCCGCAAAGACTTTGCACACAACGGAGGGATTATGTCTCACAGCTAGCCTGGGAATACCTCTGTGTTTTTTTGGTGACCAGAGACCGGGAAGTCTTGCCTTCACTACTGGGATTGCTGGCACCACCAGCCAGACCCGGATAAGCAGAAGAAAGTAGATGGATGCATATAGAAAATAGGCATATGCCTATTTATATTGAATGAAACTACAGCTAGGCAAATTTAACAAAACTTTACCTTACATCAAACTTGTGTTTTTAAACAATGCCCTCCAACCTCCAAGTGTTGATGTATGACAGCATGACAGCTACTGCAAAAACCTCCCTCAGAAGAAGGTCACCATTTAGTGTCATAGTGACACAATAAAATTGAAGGGCCAAAAGTTGCATTGATTTAGTTAAAAAAAAAAAAAAAAAAAAAAAAAAAAACTACGCCGCGAGAACATTGGAATGTAATGCAAGGCTATTAAACGACAAATGCTGTACTCTGCAGTGCATAAACAATACGTATGGGGATGTAAGAGGTAAGAGGATGTGATGTTAGTTTGTCACTCTTGAAACTTCACAATGTCTATTATGTACCACACCACATACTGTACACTTGTGTACAGTGTCCAGTAACTCTGGACTCTTTTCTACATGTGTTTAAAATGGAATGTAGGTTTGTAGTAGTGTTCTTAATGTGCCCTTGAAAAGGAAGGCACTAAGCAAAAGCTTTTCCCACTGTTCCCACTTGTTTTGTTTTGCTCACCTGTCCTTGGTCTGAGTACTCTTTTTGGAAGTGCTCTCAGCTTGCCCTTTGACCACTGTGGAGAGAGGCTCCAGCACCACTACTTGAGGTGTATCAATGAAACACCAGCCATTGTGGACCCCAACATGGAGCCTTCTTTCCTGGATAACAATCGCTTGCAGGGAGCTATCTTGGCTTGACTGTTTCTGGTAATAAAACAGAAAGAAAGCAATGATCAGCACAATAAAACAATAACAAATACACCTCCTGCCCAATTATTAATCACGCAATGTTTCCGAGAGGACTGCAATCTATTTGTTCACATATAGCTGAATAATAAACAATAAATACAGCAACTTTTGATCGATCCATGTCAATTTCAGACTTAAATCATTGTACTGTTTTAAGTCCGGGTCTATGCCCCGCCCACTCTGAGTACAGATACGGATACAGAAAATTTAGATGGGTGAACAGATACAGATACAGATAGTGGTGAACTCGCTCATCCCTACTAAATATAGCAACAAACTCGCTAAATTGGAAACCCTGATCCCTCCTGATCTGTCTTCTTACTCTCTGGCAGACCAGATGTGTTTAAATGGGACTACGATGCATACCCCCACCTACAGTATGGAGCTGTAACGACAACTTACGTTCACAGACAGTTCTATTATAATGTGTTTATGAGCTATGGCGAACAGGTAGTGTCCAATCTATTTGTAGATGCCCAATCTATTATTTACTAATTTCTTATTTCTTATAATTATTCATATATGCAAACACTGTTATGGATTACACTAGTAGCAGGAAATTATATGACAAGTGCAGTATGAATGGATTTGAATAAATAACACATTTAAAAAAACACATTTTCCCAAAATAAATTATGGAAATACAAATGATCTGTTCAGTGGTAACTTGACACTATAAATCCTGTGAAATGATCAGTAACACTCTTAACTGCTTTAAGTGTAAAAGTAAGTTAATCTATGTCACACTTAAAGCTGCTCTATGTCACCAGCTCAAAATAAACAAAAATATACAAAAAATTTAAGAACACCATCAACGGCTAGCATATGTTACCAATAGTTTTTAAGAGAACATATTTAACAAATAAATGTCTGCATTTCTTACAAATATAAATTAAACTTTGCAAAAATTGCCATCCGGGCTGAATAAGACCACTGGCGTTCAGGCTGTCAGTGATGGCTGTCTCGCGCAAATGCACATACCCGTTGCACGTGCAGTTCGCAAAATAAATCTTTGAGAGTGTAAGGATTTAAAAACAGATGTTATAGTGGTTGCTAAATTCATGCAACTAGCAGCTTTAAGGTACACTGCAGAGTTGGAAGAAAGTCACTGTTTTGCAAGTCTCAAGTAAGTCTCAAGTCTTTAATGCCATGTCTCGAATCAAGTCTCAAGTAGCGTGCAAATCCAAGTCAAGTCTCAAGTCAAGACAAGAGAGTTCAAGTCAAGTATGAAGCCATAGGCTTGAAATTTGCGAGTCCTTTCGAGTCATAAGTAATGTTTAGTGTTTACCAAATAAAATTCCATTTTTAATTATGCGTTTTCACTCTCATGGTTTTTCAAGAATATCATACTGTTTCGTGGTTGAATTATTCAATTATTATTATTAGTCAAAAAATATGCATACTTAAAAAAATATGCAAATGTTACGTATTTTTACCAAATACAGCCCATTTGGATTCGATATCCTCGTCCCCTCCCACCCCCGGGATATAAGCGAAGCTCTGCCGGAGGTGAGAGTTGAAGACTTGGCGAATGAGAGACTATGTAGGATGTTCCCGTGACACCCTCACTACATGTTTGGGTCGCCTAGGTCTGTCCGGCATCCTCCCTCGCCATCCAATCAAACTCGCCACTAGGTGGTGATCAGTTGACAGCTCAGTCCCTCTCTTCACCCGTGTGTCCAGAAGATGCGGACGCAGGTCTGATGATACAACTACAGAGTTCACAACAACTAATAAGCCCACACCAGCTCGCCCCATCTCCCCTGCAGCAACTCCAGAGTAGAATAAGCTCCAGCCCTTCTCGAGGATTTTGGTTTTAGAACCCAAACTGTGGGTCGAGGTGAGTTTGACTATGTCTAATTGGAATGTCTCAACCTCACAAGCTTGGGCTCCTTCTCCACCAGAGAAGTAACGTTCCATGTCCCAAGAACCAGGTGGTGTCCACCATCGACCGCCACCCACATTGCACCAGGCCCTTATGCTTGACCCTGCAGGTGGTGGATGTACATGCTTAACACACACCCAGAATTAATTCTTTGAACTGAAGAACCCCTCTCACCTAAAGTAAATGTTGCCAAAATTCTGGTCAAAATCAATCCCAATTTTCCAAAAACAACATGTATTGACTAGCCTTGGCCCAGAACATATCAGCTGTGTATGAGCTATACCTCATGAAGCAAAGAGCAGCAATGATGATCTTACCGCCTACCAAATGATTACCATATATGCTCCTCTTAACCAATGTTGAAAACACCAAATACAAGTACAGTGTGGACAGCATCAGGTAGAGATTTCTACACATCTACTCTCCTCCCAGAACAAATCCTCAGTGACTGACTGTGATCTTTCACCCCTGTGTGCTGAGCAGTGCTGAGGTCCCCTCGCCTTTGACTCCTCCCCGCTTCCATCTTTTCACTTTTGATACATCTACTCCCACACTGCTTTTCTTCTCTTCTTGTCATTACCTTTCCATGTTCCTCTCACTCCTCTCACGCTGCTCCTAACGTCTCCATATCCATCCACACCTCAATCAAATGAACATTTCAGTTTGGCTTTGTGTTTTTCCACCCCTTTCTCTTACAGAAGTAACAGCTGGAGGCCATTATGTCTTATTACTGTACAACATACGTACTGCTTGTTTTCTGGAATTTTGTAGACAGCCTCCACCCTTTTCTATCATTCCTCTCTCTATTTACACTAACTACCCTTGTCTTGTTATTGCCACTCATTACCTTGCTAACAATGTGTTCAACAGTGTATCATATTATTCTGTTATTTGATAGGGAACAGATGATTAGGTTCTCCTGTCACAACCTCGTCTCAACCGATGCCTTCATTTAACTTCCTCCACTAACACCACTCCTGTTAAGTTCCGTGGCGGCAGCAGAGATTCAGACAATCCGAATTGATATGGCAATGTCTCATAATGAATGCCCAGCAGGCCACATCTACAAGGCCAGCCATGTGTTATGTCAGAGTTGTCTTTTCATTTTGCTGTACAAGGAGGCATTGACTCACCAGCTCGTCGCTCAACGACATGTGTTAAAACTATTGCAGCTCTCATTTGGCATTGGGGGTGTTACATAGTTGGATTTCCAGCTGGATCGCATGGGATAAACCGCCATCCAATTAATGTTTTGCACCTACTCCAAGTGCCAGAGCTAAGGATGGTCCCTGTCAGAGGAATGTACAACATATACAACATATAATGTGCCAGGATGAAAGCAAAGTCTTTTGTGTTCCAACAACATACAACTAGGCATATGTAGAATATAAATATAAAATAAAATATAATATAAAAATATATTATTGCATGAATTTAGTATGTCAAAACATGTTCAACCTGTCTTAATAAAAGACAGCAAAAAAAAAAAAAAAACGTAACCAGGCAATGTAATACAGCGGCTTTGGTTGGTTGGAAAAAATAACAGAGTACAGGTCCAACACATGCAATCAAATATATAATAGCATTACAAAAAGAAAAAAGTCATGCGTGTATGTGATCATGCTATTATTATTGTAACATTCGGCAACTGGATGGGCTCTTATTTTGTTGTCGTGCCCGTTACTTCCTACTTTCTCTCGCTCTGCCCTCAGACTTCCAGGACTCACGAGCAGGAGCCACGAGTTGCAGTCGACACTAATCAGCCATTATGCCAAGTCTATTTAGTGGCATGGCCGCAGCAGTTCAGGCCTTGGAGTATTCCTCTTTCTACCGTCGCTCCAGCTATACTTTCTGCATTTTCTTTCTGATAGTTTTTATAATCATTATGTTTGTCATGGCTTGTGGGACTCCTGAAGCAGCTGACGGGGACCGGCAGGCCAAGCGGCACGCGGCTTCGGTGGTGGTCGAGGCAAAAACTCGGGTGTGGGAGGAGTTCGGTGAGGCCATGGAACACGACTTTCGGTCGGCCTCAAAGAGGTTCTGGCAAACCGTCCGGCGCCTCAGAAAGGGGAAGCAGTGCCCGGTCCACACTGTTTACAGTGGGGACGGGGGCCTGCTGACCTCGACTGAGGATATAGTTGGGCGGTAGAAGGAATACTTTGAGGCCCTTCTCAATCCCACTGACATACCTTCCATAGAAGAAGCAGAGACTGAGGATACGAACGCGGACAGTTCCATCACCGTGGCTGAGGTATCTGGGGTAGTCAAAATGCTCCCCAGTGGCAAAGCTCCGGGGGTGGACGAGTTTCGCCCTGAATTCCTCAAGGCTCTGGATGTTGCGGGACTGTCTTGGCTGACACGTCTCTTCAACATTGCGTGGAAGTCGGGAACAGTACCTCTGGATTGGCAGACTGGGGTGGTGGTCCCCCTTTTCAAGAAGGGTGACCGGAGGGTGTGTTCCAACTATAGGGGGATCACACTCCTCAGCCTCCCTGGGAAAGTCTATTCCAGGGTGCTGGAGAGAAGGGTACGACCGTTAATCGAACCTCGGCTACAGGAGGTGCAATGTGGTTTTCGTCCTGGTCGCGGAACACTGGACCAGCTCTACACCCTTGCAAGGGTCCTGGAGGGTACTTGGGAGTTTGCCCAACTGGTCTACATGTGCTTTGTGGACCTGGAAAAGGCATTCAACCGTGTCCCTCGCGGTGTCCTGTGGGGGGTGCTCCGGGAGTATGGGATTGGTGGCGCGCTACTACGTGCCATTCAGTCCTTGTACAACCGGAGCACGAGCCTAGTTCGCATTGCCAGTAGTAAGTCAAGCCTGTTTCCGGTGAACGTTGGCCTCCGCCAAGGCTGCCCTTTGTCACTGATTCTGTTTATAATTTTCATGGACAGAATTTCTAGGCGCAGCCAAGGTGTCGAGGGAGTCCAGCTCGGGGGCCTTAGGATCTCATCTCTGCTTTTGCAGACGATGTGGTCCTGATGGCCTCATCGGGCTGTGACCTGCAGCGTTTACTGGGACGGTTTGCATCTGAGTGTGAAGCTTCTGGGATGAGACTCAGCACCTCCAAATCCGAGGCCATGGTTCTCAGTCGGAAAAGGGTGGATTGCTCCCTCCGGGTTGGGAATGAGGTCCTGCCCCAGGTGGAGGAGTTCAAGTATCTCGGGGTCTTGTTCACGAGTGAGGGAAGGTTGGAGCGTGAGGTCGATAGGCGGATCGGCGCAGCGTCTGCAGTAATGCGGTCGCTGTACCGGACCGTCGTGGTGCAGAGAGAGCTGAGCCGGAAGGCAAAGCTCTCAATTTACCGTTCGATCTATGTTCCCACCCTCACCTATGGTCATGAGCTTTAGGTCATGACCGAAAGAACGAGATCGCGGATACAAGCGGCTGAAATGAGTTTTCTTCGTAGGGCAGCGGGACTCACCCTAAGAGACAGGGTGAGGAGCTCGGTTATCCGGGAGCTCAGAGTAGAGCCGCTGCTCATTCACATCGAGAGGAGCCAGCTGAGGTGGCTCGGGCATCTAGTCCGGATGCCTCCCGGACGCCTCCTTGGTGAGGTGTTTCGGGCATGCCCAGCCAGGAGAAGGCCCCGGGGAAGACCTAGGACACGCTGGAGGGATTATGTCTCACAGCTGGCCTGGGAACGCCTTGGTGTCCTCCCGGTGGAGCTGGAGGAGGTGGTCGGGGACCGGGAAGTCTGGGCTTCCCTACTGAGACTGCTGCCCCCGTGACCCGGACCCGGATAAGCGGAGGAAAATGGAATGGAATGGAATTATGTTTGTCCAAACAAATGTACCTTTAGATGTACTGGACGTTCAAATGGATCAATAACCTGAAGAAATAGGGGTGGTCTACTATTTTTTTCCACGACTGTATGACAGCAAAGCTTTCAATGTGTGATGAAGCAGCTCAGGCCAACACAATCACAAGCTTCTTGCCAAGCTAACATCCCCACATCATTCTTCCAAAATAACAACATGCTTGTGAAAGTTGTCCCACTACTGTAGTTAAAGGTCCGATCGGGTCTTGTCCCTAATGGCACTAATCAGCCATTAAGCTGGGTCTATTTGGTGACATGGCTGCAGCAGTGCAGGCATTGGAGTATTCTTCTTGTGCATATTCTTGTGTTTTTGTATTGTTCTAGTACATGCTACTAAAGACTATTCTACTGCTGCTAGCAATAAGATTCTTGTATCCCCCTTTTATTTCTGCTCGGGGTTCACCCAGCAGCAATTTTCTATTGAGCTTTGTTTTTCACGGTGCTCGTTTTATTACTAGTGCTTTTACATTGTTGTTTTTGGTTCCTTTGCCCTTTTGGTTCATTAAAGCTTTGTATTTGTTGCCAAGCGCGTCTTAGCTTCTGCTTCCGGGCTTCACACTACTAGACCGTCACAATTATATCACTACTTCCACTTAATGTTTACTGATAATTACTTTCAATAATTATATTAGATTTTAATATGACAGTATATATAATATAATACAAATATCCGTTTTTTATTGATGTACGATGAAATTACAAGTATTATGACACTCCTGTTCAAAATCTTAAGACCAGTTGAAAATTGCTAGAATTAGCATTTTGCACATTTGGATCTTAATGAGATTTCAAGTAGAGCTACAATATGCAAAAGCAACACGAGGGAGTGAGACAAAAAAACATTTAGAACGAACGGGCGGTGTTGGGGTATGGGGCCCCCGTCCTTCCTGTGCCACTGCACCACCTCACATACATATAGGACTTTGGGGAGTGGCCTACGGTCGGGCGTGGTTGGGGAGGGGAGCTGCCTTGCCTTGCCACTGACCTGTTGCCCCCCAATTTTAATCGCAGAGTAGACACTTAGGGTTTGGGGGGGCTGGTCAGGTGAGGGGCCCTCCGAGCGGCAGCTGTCCCCCGATTTTAATTGCATCATTAGCTATCATCCACATACACCCCATATACATACACACAGATACACCCCACAGGGACACAGAGACCAGCTTTTCGTAGCTGTCCTCTTTTATTTTATTTTATTTATTTATTATTTTTTTAATTGCATTAGAGAGGGGGGGGGGGGGGGGGGGCGGCTTGCGGTGCTTACCCTGGACTGACATGTGCTGCGGGCGCCTCTGCAGTCTCCGGGGGGCGGTGCCGGTGCTGCGGGTGGCCCGTGTGCCGCCGCAGGGGCTGGTGGTTGCTGCGCTGTGGCGGCTGTTGGGGCGCCGGGCCCACTGGGGGGAGTTGTGCTCTGCCGGGCGCTTGTCGCCGTTGCGCTTTGTGCTCTGCTGGGCCGCTGTCTGTGTCCTCGCCTACCCCGGTCTGTCTGCGGGCTTGTTGGGGGTGGGGCTCCGGTGCGCGGGTGGTGCGCTGTCGGCTCTGGTGGCATGTGGCTGGTCAGGCTTCTGGTGGTTTGTGGGGTCCGTCGGCTGGTCTGCTGCTGGTCTCGCCTTCTCGGCTCTTGTGCTTGGCCTCCCTGCGGCTTGGGGTGCGGTGCTCCCGCTCCCTCTTCGGGGTTTGCTGGCCTGCGGGTGTCGGTTGGCACTGTGTGGTGGTTCGCCTGGCTGCTCGCCCGTTTTCCTGCCCGCCTGCTCAGTTTCCCGCTTTCCTCCTCGGTGGCTCTCCTGTCTGCCTTGCTGGCGGCGTCCTACCGTTGGGAGGGTGTGGCCTGGTGTCTTCCTGCTCCTCGGCGGTCCACGCTCTCCGTGCCTGGGTTCTGGATTGTATGTCTGGGACCCCAGGGTCCCCGGCTCCGCTGCTCCTTGGGTTATCTGCCGCCCGTGCCTCCGCCGGGTGGGTGGAGGGTGTGCCTCCTGCATCCCTGGGCGGGGCAGCCCTGTGTCGGGGGTCGGGCCGGGGTTGGCGGTGGGCGGCGATTGGCGCTTTTGGCGCGGGCGGGCTTCTTTCCGGTTGTGGGGGCGTCTCTGAGCCTGCCGGTTTGTGGCCCCCGGTACTCGTCTGCCTTTGTGGGGTGTGATCTCTCGCTGGTCTCAGGGGTTGGCAGTCCTCCGGCCAGCCGGCGCCCTGTCCTTGGCTGGGATTACCTCTCTTCGGCCCCTTGCTAGTCTTCCCGGGGGGAAGGGCTCTCTGGGCTGGCTCTTGGGGCACTGATCTTTGTGCTGCCTGGTGGCCTTCTGGCGGCGGGGGCTCGGCCTGGCTATTTGGGGCGGGGCTCTCTGGGAGGTGGAAGGCGGCCCCTTTCCTTTCATGCATTCTCAGTGACAATCACACGCCCACACATTCTTGCACCTTTATGTGTATGAAGTCTTCCCCACATACAGAGATACCTGTACATATGCACACTCACAGTACATACGTACTTCCCCACATTACTCATTGAGCTAACCAGGGTGTTATTATGTTGTTGGTTTTATTACAGCGACGGTGATATCACCGTCGTGATATCACCGTTGTGATATTGTTTTGTCCTTACTGTATGTCCTTGTTCGTCTTTATAGTTGTCACAGACATTTATTTGCTGATGTCGTTCTGTATGTTTCTGTTGTTCTGTTCTTGTTGTCACAATTGTTGTTGTTGCTGCTGTTGTCCTTGTCTCTCTTTTTTTTTTGTCCCCCTCTCATCCCCGCACCCCAAAGTGTATATCACACTTCTCCCTGGCAGAGTAAATCTGTTGAGCACTTGACGGCATTTAGATGTACAATTCTATCTGCTTTAAAGGCTGGACAGGACAGGGGTAAAAAAAAAAAAAATTAAAAAAAAGACACAGGGTGGTATTTGACTCTAATTAAGGCCCTTACTGGTGCCGACCACAGCGAAATAACCATCAGACAGCATCTGCGGGAAAAGTGTTTACAAAACAAAAAACAAATTCAAAGGCCTCGTCTCCTTCAACGCCACAAAACTGCCTGTTTAGACTTTGCCAGGGAGCATCAAACATGGGACATTGAAAGGTGGAAAAAAGTTCTACTCTCTGATGAGAAAAAATGTAACCTTGACGGTCCGGATGGCTTCCAACGTTACTGGCATGACAAGGAGATCCCACCTGAGATGTTTTCTACCCGGCACAGTGGAGGGGGGTCCATCATGATCTGGGGTGCTTTTTTATTCAGTGGAACACTGGAGCTTCAGGTGGTGCGGGGTCGTCAAACGGTGGCTTACGTGCAGATGTTGCAGCGGGCATCCCTCATGACTGAGGGTCCTCGTCTGTGTGGTAACAGCTGGGTTTTTCAACAGGACAACGCTGCAGTTCACAATGCTCACTTGACCAAGGACTTCTTCAGGGAGAATAACATCACTCTTTTGGACCATCCTACATGTTCCCCTCATTTAAATCCTATAGAGAACATTTAGGGATGGACGGCAAGGGGAGTTTATAAAAATGTCCATCGGTTCCAGACAGTTGATGGCCTTCATGAAGCCATCTTCACCACTTGGAGCAATGTTCCCACTAGCCTCCTGGAAACACTCACATCAAGCATGCCCAAAGCAATTTTTGAAGTGATTAACAAGAACAGTGGAGCTAGTCATTAATGAGTCCTACTGAGAAAAGTTTTTGATCAGCTGATAAACAAGCTATTTCAGTTTAATTGTTGTTTTCAATAAATTACTTTTTCAAAGTACTTTTTGTCTCACTCTCCCTTCTTGTATTTGCATATTGTAGCTCTACTTAAAACATCATGAAGATCAAAATGTGCAAAATGCTAATTCTAGCAATTTTTCTACTGGTTCTAAGATTTTGATCAGGAGTGTATATAATATTATTGTTACCCCCCCGTACTTGTTCCGACAATTGTGTGCAGCCACTTTTTCACCATCCAACACATTATTATCAAGAAGGTATGAAACAGTCACCTTGAACCTGTGTGCCCAACTTTGGTCATCAAACTTCTTAAGTGGGTACACAAGTCCAATTAAATTGGACTAAGAAACGACAGTGCCACCAGTTTTCCCTTGCGACTCGAACATGATCAATAAGTCACAGAAGCTGCTTTCCGTGTTCCGTGCTGACATCAGCTCTGTAAGAGTGGTTGTTCTGAGCAGAAATAAAACTGCATCTAAAGTTATTGCACTGGTTCTCTAGCTACAGTTTCTACTGTTAATTGTGTCAAGCAGGTAATGTTGTCTTTAATGTGGAATTACAACCTTGATCCAAAGACTTTGATTGCCCTCCCCCCAACAACCTACACATGCATTCAAAGAGAGTTTTGGTGGCTGGAAATAGATTTTATTTGGTTAGCTTTGTACTAAAGTTTGTAACCAGTTCTTTAGGGTGTGTTCACACTTGTCATGTTTGGTTTGGTTTAAAGGAACTCTGGCGTGTTTGCTCTGCTAGTACAGTTTATCTGTTCAACTGCAAACGCAGTCATCCAAACACTGGTGTGCAACAAACCAGCAGACTGATAACTCTTGAGAAATGGGTTTCCGTACACTTGCAAGAGGACTCTGGTGCAGTTCGGTTCACATGAGCTCAAATATGAACACTACACGAACCAAAGACATGCACCAATGTTAAAATGGCAGAAAAGAATACAGAAATGAATACAGTATGAGAGAAAAGATGCATTGGAAGCACTGTTTCTGCTTTGCTCTCCGCTTTGTGTCTAACAGCATACGGAACATTTGTGTTACGTCATGTTGTATGTCACAAAAGCTTACCAATTAAGTCCTTACTTTATGCATATGTTCTTTACTCCATCACCTTTGGTCCCAAAAATACCAGTGTAGTAAATGGCAAATGAACCTTGTTGCGGTTTTCTACCTTTAAGGTACTCAAAGCGCTTTGACACTGTTACCACATTTACCTACTGATGACACAGCATCAGGAACAACTGGGGGTTCAGTATCTGGCCAAGGATACTTTGACAAGATCATAGGAGGACAGAGGATTGGACCTGCAACCTGCAGGTTGGGAGACGACTACTCTACCACCTTAGCCATGCCGCACCAACGTGAATGCTAAGCAATCCACACAAAAGTGTGCATCAAGTATCTTTTTTACTTCTTCTAGGTCTGGACCAGAGTACCGCACCAGAATTGTGAATGCAGCCAAAATGCACTATTGCCCCTTACTGGGCTAAAGTAGAATTTTATCTATTGCAACTGTGTTCACACTTGGAGCTCGGTACTCTGATCTGGACCAAAATGATAAAATACGAGTGTACAAATTTGGGTCTGCATATTGTATATGCAAAGAAATATGCACATGTGCTTTCACAGACACCCGGTTTATAAATAGGATTGCATCTTTTCTACAACGTCTGGCATTCAAAGAAGTCAATTAAAACTTTGTGTTCTCTCTCATTCTCTGCATCTAACTCCCCCATCCCACAGCTTTTTAGTTTGTCACATTTATTTCATCTCTCTTCTTTCTTCACTTCATCAGTTCCTCTCTGGCTCACCATGTTCTTTAGTCTTACTCCTGACTCTGTTACAGAATAATTCCTCCCTATTTTACAGCTAAGAAGCTTAAAGAGAACAATGAATTGTCCCCCCTTAAGTTAAATTGTACTCCCATTTCCGGTGTCAAAAGAAGCGGCACTTTTTCTAGTGATGATCGTAAGTACAGGTGCTGTGTGGTTGTATGTGTAGCTTTCACACTAGTTTGTTGTATTTAACGTTGGCGATATCACTGCACTTCCTCTGCAGTTCCTGATAGAGACATTTATAGACAATGTTGTATGTCATATACACAAGCTAACATGCTTGTTCTTAAGTTCTCTATGTGCTCAGTATCTGTTAAAACTGCACTTTTTAAAGCATATTGTACTCCTATGTATACTGCCCACTTGTGGCGGAATTACAGAAAGAGCAGTATACATCAACTTCAGGTGGCGTACAATGATGGCATGAAGATGCTGCTTAAGGTGCCTAGTACCAGTCAAATTTTTGTTCAGGCTGCTGTACCAACCTGTGCTGCTGTGTTACGGAATGTCATGTACAGATGTACAGTATGTGTCGGTTAACACGCTCTGTAAACTGCATCATATATACTCTGACCAACCCTGTACAAAGCTCGGTCAGTTTCCTTAGTAGTTTGTGGAAACACTGGCGCCTTAACCTATATAGCAAGGGATAGCCATCTTTTGCTATGTCTTGTTGGTGATGCGTTTGTTTTTAATGTCTATGGACGATGTATGTGTCTGAAATAAAGTTCATGATGAATCAAAATGAATGACCAACAACAGAGCACTAAGGTAGAAACATAAATGATACCTTATTAATAACCCCACTATAACACTGCATTTATTCCCTGGAAAAAAGTGTGAAAAAGTATGTTTTACTTAGGGTTGTGAGGGAGCTGTCAACCCTCCCACACTGATCAGGTGTATGCCCCGCCTACACACTCACTTTTCTATTTGTGTACAATGTATCTAGTATATTATATTTATTTGCTAATTAATCTCCGAGGGAAAGGCTTCTTGAGACGTCATCTGTACTTCTGTGAAGAAGGTGTCGGACGTTTCGCTCCTCATCTGAAGAGCTTCGTCAGTGAACTAACAAGTGCTGGTAGCCTAGGCCTTAAATACAGTAAGAGTGGGCGGAATTGGTGTGCCAACACCCTCCTCCTACTGGTTCCTTACACTAACACTGGGCGGAGTAGTGGTCTAATCCTCTCCTGCCATTAGCACCTCAAAGGGAAGTGCAGCTCCTTGTAGTTGGGTATGAACAACTCTGATACTGATACTGACTGTGATACTCTCATACCCAGGCTATTTATAGATCGATGATTGAAAATTGCTCAGAAAATTGTAATCGGTCTATCTTTTTATTAGTGTATTTTATATATCTGTCATGTGTTCTGTGAACAGCGTGAGTGACTTAGGTGTTAATTTAGGTATAAGTTCCGACTTACACTAAAAATACATCTGAGTTATAGGAACAGAAGTCATTCGGAACCTGAGGACCACTTGTATCATAGACTGTCGGTGGCAGTAATGAAACTGGTTTACAATTGCCAAAAAACCAAAAAAGTCATGTTCGATGTCTTCTTGTGAGTTTTGTATATTCAGTAACACATTCTTGGATCTGCTATTTGGTTCCACACCAAAATTTGATTATTTCGTCCTTCTGGTTTGGTGTAAATTAAAAGTGTCTAAATTCCATTTTTTAGTAAGTGGTTTCATACTTTCAGCCTATCACACTAGGTGCTTGTTCCTAACACAATCTACAAAATGAAAATAAATAAATAAATTATTGCAATGTCAGGAGACATTGTGTGTGAATGCGCAAGCCTGATGAGGGGGAGGAAAAAAACGGAAATCTGTTGTTCAATGTGTATGTAGTTGCTGAATGCCTTTGATCTAATTAGATCAACGGCATTCAGCATTGTGGAAAAATGGGAATGTTAATGTCAAAAGTTAGAATTGCTGTGATGTAGATAATAGCACAAATGTCCTGAATTATTGAATGGTTTGATGATGGAACCAGTTTTTTTTAGATTCATATCAGAAGAAATATATAAGCCGCCCCCAAACATGTAAATGATGTTATGACTCATAGGATAATTATATCTAGTCTAGCTTATCTTGCCAGCATTATGTTCTCTCTTCTTTCTGAGTATCTATATTATCCTACATTTGCAATTATCTCCCATTACCTTTGATCTGTTCGCCTGTTACCCATTCTTCTAATCTGGGAGTGTATGCGAGAAAATGGCACAGTATCTACAATGCAGGAGTGCATTTTATAGGACGCTTGTGTTTTTACAAAATATTATTCAGTCCAATTTTTTTTAACAGCAAGAATCTGAGAGATTTTTTTTTTTAATTACACAGCAAAACCAGTATGTTGAAAGACATTTATTGTATGCTGTCTATTGATTTTTTTTTATTTTTTATTTTTTTGCAAGATAAACTCAAGAGTTGTTCAAAAGTTACATGAAAAGTTGGAGGGTGAACAGTCATTGTCGATTAAGTCAGGAGCTACAGTACATCAAAAATCTACACAGGTGTGTTTGAGTTTGAATTTGGAAATGAAACTTCTGTCAACTGCAGGGAAGCATTACACTCCTGGCTGTTCACTACAAGAAGAACAATAAAATTAACTGACTATTAACTGCGTACAATTAATTTCACCAAACAGATACAAATATGATGCTGATGTGATTCTAGTAGTGTGTAGTGTAATAGAAAATTACATTAAATTTACCAGAGAGGCTTACTAACAGACTTTTTTTTTTCTATTTTGGTCAATGTTGGCCATTCATTTCTTTTATATACTGTATATTTAAAATATTCAATAAGGCTGCTGAAGCAACCCCAACCGCAATATATTGGCAAATGCTGGTTACCAACGGCTATAACTATAAAACTGCAGTAGGTGACAGTATTACTCTGCAAAAGTTCCTTTTCCATCTTTGAAGGCACTGTGACAATTTGGTGCATGTTCAGAGATGATTAATGCATCTTAGTTTATAAACATTATCAGAGAAATTGAAAGTATCAACGTTATACAATATTGTATTATGTGGGGGACAATGCTAATCTCCAAAATATTGGTTTGGTGACTTTACAGCATTCAGAAAATGTTTTTTCTTCTGTCTGGCATCGTTAACAGCCATCAGCTTTTGTGTCACCACTTTGTGAAATGCTCGTGTGGGCTGCTGCAGTAAAAAGGTAATAATAGGCATCCTAAAGCTACCATCTTAAGGGGAGTCAAGAAAGGGGGCACATAAAATTAGAATATGACAAATTACCACATGATTTACATCACCATGCTAGCTTTTTAAAATGACACAGGTGGAGTTGTTTCTCTGACTCCTTGTGGCAATTTTAGTTCACTTTTTACCATTCAGTCATTATTATCATGTTCAGGGCCCCCACCATTTAAGACAAATTATCCATCCATTCTCTTTCTATGCCACTTATCCTCACTAGGGTCGCTGGTATGCTGGAGCCTATCCCAGCTGACTTCAGGCGAGGGGCGGGGTACACTCTGGACTGGTCACCAGCCAATCGCAGTAAGACTAATTTTATTGATTTTAAACTATACATGTGCAACGGCTATGTTAATTAACTTGAAAACTGTAAATTTTTGTCTTAGACTTGGAAGTTGATACTTGAAGACTCAAATATGTCGCTTTTGCAGCCTTGCCGTGTCCCGCTGCAATGGCTATGCTGCCCCTAATTTGGCTTAATTTATGTGGAATTGGTCTCAGTCCTCTTTTGATGCCAGTACATCTGTAGTACATCCCTCACTTTTGTTCTGGATGGACGTCAAAGTGAAACTAAGTCATTTGTAATACAGAAGAGAATGACGAACTGCGTGTTGCACTGTATGCGTTGCTACCCACACTGTGGATGTTTGCGCCCCCATATTGAGTGTGAGTCATCCATTGCGAGAAACGCCGGCAGCATCATTAGCATGCTGCTCTCATCCTCCCACCTCCCCACTCCTTAACACATCTCAACTGCAACAGTGCTTCCAGTAAATCATTTGTGTCCAGTTGGTAAAACACTCCCTGAATCGGAAGCAAATGTACAAAGGCAAACACGTGCACACGCACAGACACACACAATGCTAAATGACTACAGATTCACCCACTTGCAACAAGTGCTTGAAGGTTACATTTTGCAAGTCTTGTAAGCAATGCAGCATCCCAACAGAGGTACACAGAGTCTGACGCTCTTTTTAAACATTGCCGACATGAACACACCCACAGCAGCGCTCAGTTTCAACAACTCAACCATTTTGCCTTCGTGCTCCACAATAGCAACACAACACCTCCTCATTATCCACCAATCACACTCACGGTGAGTGAAGTGCATTCACGAACAGCAGAATTCTGAACATCAATGTTACAACACAAGCAGGTCGTTGTTCTGCACATTCTCTGTGTTCTGTATTGCTGCTGGTTTTGCTGTGATAATCATGACAATTTGTTGTGGACATTATTTAATATTGGTGAATTTATTACTTAGTGATTACATTTTTTATTTAATATTGATGTACTCCTCCATGAATCACCACCTTATCGTGGTGAAGGGGTTGAGTGCCTGAGTGATCCTAGGAGCCATGTTGTCTGGGGTTATATGCCCCTGGTAGGGTCTCCCAAGGCAAACAGGTCCTAGGTGACGGGCGAGACCAAGAGTGATTCAGAAAACCCTATGAACAAAAACAAGAGGAGGGACTGCACCTCGCCCGGACATGGGATACTGAGTACCTGGTGGTCAGGCCCAGCGTGAAGAAGCCACATGGGATCTCCCCCCCTATAGACCCACCACCTGTGGGGGCAAGCATAAGGGTTCGGTGCAACTAAAGATGTTCACAAGTGCACTTGGCACCAGGACGGACATCATATGCCGCAGGCCTATGATCAACTTTGTCAGCGTATTATCAGACCTGTGTCCGCATGTTCTGAACATGCGGGTAAAGAGAGGGGCTGAACTGCCAGCTGATCAACACCTGGTGACGACTTGGATTAGATGGAGGGGGAGGATGCCGGACAGGCCTGGGAGACACAAACGTGTAGTGAGTGTGTGCTGAGAACGTCTGGCAGTGTCTCCCATTCGTCGAGTCTTCAACTCTCACCTCTGGCAGAGCTTCCCCTGCATTCCAGGGGAGGACGAGGATATCGAGTCCAAATGGGGAGTATTCTGTACCTCCATTACAGGCAGCCAATCAGAGCTGCGATGGTCAGTGCCAGTCGTGATGGCAAGCCCCGAACCTGATGGTGGACACCAGAGGTCAGGGATGCCGTCAAGCTGAAGGAGTCCTATCGAGCATCGATGGCTTGTGAGACTCCTGAAGCACCTGACAGGTACCGGCAGGCCAAGTGGCAAAAACTCAGGTGTAGGAGGAGTTCAGTGAGGCCATGGAACACGACTTTTCGGTCGGCCTCAAAGAGGCTCTGGCAAACCATCCGACACCTCAGAAAGGGGAAGCCGCGCCCTGTCCACACTGTTTACAGTGGGGACGGAAGCCTGCTGACCTCGACTGATGATATAGTTGGACGGTGGAAGGAATACTTTGAGGCCCTTCCAACTAACCTCCTAGAGACACTGGCATCAAGCACGGCCAAACGAATTTTTGAAGGATTAACAAGAACGGTGGACCTAATCATTACTATGTTCTACTGAGATTTTTTTTTGTTCTGGTTTGGCGAGTTTTTTGTTATTTTTTGAACGATGGTCTTACACTTTTGATCAGCTGACTAAGGAGGTCAACGTTCACCATGAACAGGCTCGACTTGCTGCTGGCGTTCTGTGTTATGGCGTTCAATGGTTACAAACACACTTCCATAAATTATAAATTTTGGTCTAGCTAAAGCAGAGGAATACACTCTGGCTATGTTCAATTTAGATTTTTTTGTTAAAATCCCATTTTTTTATGCAGTTGTTCACATTACCAAAAAAATGTGATTTGTATTTGTGTAAAATACCAACAAGGCATATGGGAAGTAATATGCATGCGCACAAAACACTGACATCACGTGTGTGTGTGTGTGTGTGTGTGTGTGTGTGTGTGTGTGTGTGTGTGTGTCTGTCCTAGCGCATTTGTTGCAATTTCAAAGATTTTGTGCCATGCTTAAACTAATTATTTCAGGAAGGATATTAAGAAGGAAGAGAGCAAAACTTTTGGCTATGGAAATTTGTGGACAAATTGCTGAGATGTCTGTTACTCGGAGCGTGTGGGTGTATGCAACCAGTCTCTTTTACATTGTCCCAGGACAGGACTAGACACAAGAGGAGACAGAGCTTTTTCACTCGCAGGCCCTAAACTATGGAAGTCCCTCCCCTTGCAACTCAAAACTGCTCCTTCAGAGGGTTTTTTTTTTAATTAGCACTAAAAAAAAATCACCTTTATACACTGGCTTTTAAGAAAAGTCCAAAATGGGTTTGAATGAAATTTTTAGGAATTGTCGCCAAAGGGATATGGAAGAAATGATTACATTTTGGGGGTGATCCGGATCACGGTCTGGATCCAGAAATTTTTTTAAAGATTCTTTAACATTGCAAAATAGGACCATTTTCGGCATTTGTGCATATAACGCCACAAAAAATGGTCAGAGCACTTGGAAAGAAAATACAAGACAAGTTTCCCACAAGTTCTACAAAATATCAAAGACCGATCCAAAAAATGTAGGATTATTATTTTGGTATGAATCACAATGTGGGAGGAACTATGGCACTTGGAGGAGGTCTGCGCTCCCAGAGTGCTTCTCTAGTCTATTTATTTATTTATTTATTTATTTATTTATTTATTATTGTGTCAAAAGTTTTGTTCTTCCACTTGTTTGTATTGATTTGATTTGATTTTTAAACTTATTACATGTTTACTATTTTAGCTATTTTATTTATTTTTTATTTTCTTCATCTGTACAGCACTTTCGGCCAGCATGAACTGTTTGTTTTAAATGTGCGTTATAAATAAACCTTGACCTTAGATGTCAGAGCCAGGCGTGGTGAGACATTGGCGTGAGCCGCTTCACTGAAACAATGAAAAAAAAATGAAAAAATTATGTTTGTAACGGTAAATGCTACTTTAGTTATATATGTAAACCATGTGAGAAAACCATAGTTAATGTATTTAATGACTTAACAAATCTTTTTTAATATTAATGTGTTTACTTAGTATTAGGTAGTAAATGTTATACAGGGTCAGGCAAAATGATCTGACACATTTGTATGTTAAATAAAAGGCAAATAAAGTAAAGAAACAAAAAAGTGTTTTTATTTTCGAAAAGTACATACAGTATAATGCCACTTTTTCATAAAATGTCATTTTGCTTTGTTTCTTTAGAATGCCATTGTTTTTCGTTTATTTTTCAGTTGCTGCCATGAATTGGACTGGTGAGCATCGCGTTTTCATTGTGGAAACGTTTATCAAAAGAAACAAATCTGTAACTGCAACACAACGAGCGTTCCGTTTGCACTTCAATCTTGGTAGACATGATCCCGTACCAGCTCCAAACACCATCTTGTTATGGGTTACCAACTTCAGAGCTACTGGATCTGCATTGAGTGTGTGGACAATAATGGATCCCATTTGACTGATTGAAGTTTTAAAACATAATGAAATAGAATGGCATGGCTACGATTGGCCAATGACCTGCCCTGCTGGAAGTGATGCATTCTGGGTAAAAGTTATTACAGTTGTTTGTTATTTTAAACTCATATTTGGTAGTTGTCTTATAGACTATATTATTCTTATTATTTCTTCTTATTACTATTGTTATTTGAGTGTTAAATTGCTGTGTGATGATTTTAGCGTTCTTTGTAAGATGACAGTGTGAGTCAGACTGTTATATTGAGCAATGACCTCCTGCGATTTCCGATGGTTTGACGAGTTCCTCGAGAGCTCCCTTATGACTCGTGATTTGAACTGTGCCATGCATGCTGTTACAAGGTTACATGCCCAGCTGCTAAAAAGAAACTCACACTTTCCCTTGTACTCTCAGCCTAACATAATGAAATATTTCTCCACCTCCTTTTCCTGTTTTTTACCCCCATTTCACCTGCACATCTGCAAGGGCAGTCCTACTTTGAGTGAGTTTTCCCATTTTAGGACAAAATGAAGAGTTCTGGAGCTTTGTTGGCAGTCTTTCTCCATTCATTAAATCAGCCTGAGGCGTTTTGTTCTGCCTCCGGCGAGGCACCGGTCCTCTTCTGCTCCTCGCTCCCCCTCTTCATCGTCTTCTGTTCCCTCTCACCGTTTGATCGTGAGCCAAGATATTACAGAATTTCTGACAAGATCTCAGCACCTTTTTTTTTTAAATATCAAGAGTAATAGATGTTATCGTAGGCTTAGGTGAAGCGCCACTACGGGTTGCACGGAGTGATGATGTGGCCTCTTGTGTGGGGAAGTCAAACAAGCTCAAGCCACCCGCCAGATAAATGTTCCATTGCACTCAGGTCAGAATTAGCTTTGTACTCATTAAAAGCAATGCACAAAAACTAGGCTATTGGCTATAACATGAAATACAACCGAAAAAGTAAAATTAAAACATTTATGCTCGCACAACACCGATACATATCAGTATGTGGAGTAAAATTATGGAATGAATTGAGCAAGGAACTCAAAATGTACCAGTGTAAGATCGATCTTCAGAATCGGAATCGGTTGCCGATCCGCTGTATTTGTGAAGATCGGATAATATCGGCTTTCACCACGAGATAGGGCTGATCCGGTTGCCGTGTAATGTTCGTAACTCTGAGCCACACTCCAGCATGGTAGGTGCTGTAATACGCCTCAAAGCTCGTTGCCACTCGACTCGCGCCACCCGCAAGAAGAAAATGCAACACCACCACACAGATATGTCCGCGGTGCAACGTGGTGACGTTATTTTCACGTTGGGCGTTGGATATTCGGCTCCGTAACTACAGCGGTACTTCCCTCTCACTGTGCCCGGACTGCTGCGTCATGGTGTAGGGAGGTCGCACAGGAAGTGCCACTCTAACCGCTGGTTGCTTATAATAGGGATTGCACAAACACTACTAAACATGTCGAAACGTCGGCGAAAAACCGTGGAAACTTCTTTGTTAAGGGGCGTGAATGTGTTGTGTGTGTGTGTGTGTGTGTGTGTGTGCGCAAGTCAGGCTGGATGAGTATATTTTCACTGTGTTGTGTTTTACTGCTTTAATGTAAGGACCATTTTACAATGCTCACTGACGACGTGCAGGTTCTGAGTGAAAAAAGACGACAGACACGTTTATTCTTGCACCCAGTGCGTATCAACCGTCAATTGCATTCACACACGCAACACATTCCGACCTTCAAAATAAGAGCACTCTTTGTCACATTTGTCTAATTGTAAATGTAAACAAAATAAGGGTGTCATTAAAATATCGTACAATAATAACGCGATTGGAATGACATCTGTGACTACATCTTCCTTAATCACAAGCACAGTCATGACAGTTTGTTGAAGATGTTGTAGCAATATGTGCCGAGGCTGACATCCCATTAGAATAGTTAGCTAAACTACATCCATTTCTCAATGACTGGACAAAATGGGCCAATGATGTACTGCATCAATAAATGGAAGATTTTTTTTTTTTTTTTTTAATTTTATTCACTAACCCAAATTGCACACACTTTGTGCTGGTAAAAAAAAAAAAAAGTGGAAAAGGTCAAAAACTTAATTCTAAAAAATTTAAACTGAAAAAAATGAATTTGGGAAAAAAATAAAACATATTTCATAGGGCCCTTAGAGAGTTTTTTACAAATATATCATATACTAAATTACACCACAAATTGATCTATAACCATGTCAAATGATTAGTCCTACCCTAAAAGTATTTTGCACGCCATTTTTTCCAATTTGATCTTTTATTGGATGGACTTTTATTGGATCTTTTCTTGGATTAGGGACCTGACTCACAGAGGTTTGTTAGAAAAGCCAAACAATATTGTTGGTTATGCTGTTTAAATTCAGCAATACTTTGGTTGCATTATTTTTAATGCTTTGAAGAGCTATTTTCATAACCATATTTTAAAAAATCTGATCTAATCGGAACACAAAAAATGTGGATCGGGACATCCCTAGTATGAGACAGTTTAAAAACAGTACAAACACATGGTTCCACTTTCTCTGTTCTTTTATGTTAACATGAAAACAAAGGATGTGAACAAACTCAGTAATTGCAGAGACAAGGAGAAGGGGTAGGATGAAATAAAATATCCTTCTTCCTACTCCCTTTCGGAAATCTTAAATGTAAAAATGTGATGTTCTTTAATGCATCTTTATGAAACATGTTCAAAATAAATAAAACAATTACCATTATCATATGATGTGTGGTGGGGAAAATAAGTGTAAAAAAAGTGGCCACAGAGGGATAGTTTCTCTGCTAAAAATAGAAATACTTAGTGATTACTGGAGGACTGTATGCCAGACTAGCAGGCAGTGTAAAGGATTAGTCTCATGCTGCACTGTGCATTTATACACCCCATTTCTTTTTTGACGCTCAATTTCTGCGCACTGGCACAGAGGGACAAACACACACACGTTTAGGCACCCACCCCCAAACGGGAAAAAAGAAAAATGTTGGCGGGTGAGGCGTCAGCATCACTTCAAAGACAGCTTGATGACAATCCAGCTGGAGTCACACTTCCAAAAGGTCACACATGCACTCACATTTTCTTTCTCTGTCTGGATATATTTGTCTCTAGCACTTGTACGGTCATCCACACTTTAATTAAAAGCTGCAATCAATTTCGACGCATATTAACGCCTCTTAAAGATGTGAGAATGTCATCATAGCGCTCAGATAAAAATAATTAAATAGTCTGAACTGTCAACTAATCTACCCAGGGCACACTGAATGCCAAGATAGGAAGCTTATTCATACCGGTGTGTCAGTTACCTCACAGTGAAGGTGGCAAACGTAGTTGTGGCACAACTTTTGTATTGGTTGGTTACTATAAGCCAAAATAAATACAAATAAATAACTAAGCAACAAAGTTTTCCGAAATAGCTATTTGAATGATTTCCACATGTGAGAACAGCACATGTATGCAGCATTTTTGCTCAGATTTTACATGACTTGTCGTTAGAAACATGCTTGAAGTGAAGTCCAAGCAATCTTGGGTAAAGTGAGTGACACTGCTATGAAGAGTGATAAAAATGAGTGAAATAAATAATATTAAAATGCAGGCTTTTGCCACTGTTTTCCAACAATAACAGCAAGCCCATTTTTACACATGCCAAATATGATTAAGCGTCCGGTTTCTACAGACACTCAACAAAAAGGAGAGAATAAATTTCTGTAAGTCACATTCATTGGGAAGTAACGTGCCATGGCAGCTGTAAAAAAAGGAGGGGATTTTGTTTGAAGGTTGCATAAACAGACTGAGATAAAGGAAAACATCAGGACTGAGGAAATAATCTTGGCAGGGGTGCGTCAAGGCTATCACGGCCATCTTTAATTTGAGGAATGTGCCTCAGGTTCTGTTTATATGTGCACCTATAGTATCACCTTAATGGTGCGTTTGAGGATGACGTGTATTTCATTTTGAAATATGTAAACCAATACAATAAAAATTGATTTTCACCAGCAGGGGTTTGGTTATTTGTTTGTGTCATGCCTACAATTATTGATATATTAACCTGGACTGTTTATGATGATCAGTCTCCTTCTTCTAAGATGCTCCTATCAATTTTTGGTGCCATCAACAACAACAACAGCAACAACAATTAAAAGTGTAAATACAACATGTACTGTATCGACCCAAAAACAAAAAACAATATAAGACTCTGTACAAAGACTTGTAACTTTAGAAAAATATTTTTCAATATCTTTATACAATGACAATTTTTCAGTGACATAAAAACTTATAAAATATATTAAACATATTATATTTATTTGCTTCATTGATCAACATTATCTTAAAATTAGCATTAGAACTTTTAGCCACCTTTTCCAAGCAGATCTCTGTGTCTCTCCGGGTCACACTTGTGTGTGTGCCAGGAAGAAAAGCTCTGACTCGCTTGGGCGCCGCCTGTTTGTTTGCAAGTATAAATATGTAGAACATGAATATAAGACAAACCCTCTTTTTTCAGGCAGAGGTTTACCTTATCTAAGGTCTGTAAGGTATAAAGTACATATTTTACTTGATTTGAGCTATTTTTGTTTTAATGTTGTTCTGGGATTACAGATGTAAACCTCCAGTCTTTTAACATGTATATCTTATATGCTTTTGTTCCTTAATTTGCACTGTCCCCTTGAAATAAACATAAAATTATAATCTTATCCAGTTTGAAGTTAATGCAGGGTCAAAAGCTGTAAATATCATACTAAATTGTAGTAGTTTTGATTGTAACTGTGCATTTGGTATTACCATAAATTTGACATAAAAAGTCATATGGTCATGGCCAAAAATATTGACATGCCAAAGATGCCAATATTTTTGGCCAGGGCTGTATAATTTAGGCTAATTTGGTTGTTTTCCATACAGGCACGGCCAAATTTGGCCACATTGGCATTTTTGGCCAAACACATTGGCATGCCAATATTTTTGGCCATGACAGTATTTATGTCAGACTGTATTCATTTTGCATGTGTAGGACGTTATTATATTTGTATTTTGATTACACAAGAAATTGGTGACTTTTTTTGGAACTTTATTTCTGTGTTCTGCTAATCTTCGGTACACAAGCAATAATTAAAAAAAAAAAAACCTTATACAAGAAGTGAAACCTCACAAAATCACTGCATCGTCTTCAACAAATGTCAGTTATGTGGCATCCCTTTATGCGCGACTGCCAATGTGGCATTTGAAGGCGTTGATGTGTGGGTGTAATGGAAGAGCGGTTTTACCGTGTTCTGGCAGTCGGCGTTGATCAGCTCCAGCAGCTGACTCTCAAAGGCCTCGAGGGACGGCTGAAGGCAGACTGTCAGTCTGTGCAGGGTGAAGGGCAGCATCCTGAGCAGCACAGGTTTCAACAGAGCATCGCCTGTTGACAGCGAAAACCTTGGTATCAGAGTATGTTCATGCCACTTGCATCGTGGGATTTCCTTTTACTGTTTGGAGAGCACTCCAGCTTTATGCATTTGTCCTTTTTCACTAACTTCCATTTCTGATAAATTAGATCCTATATGGATTGCAGCCACATACAAAAATATTGTCTATTAATCTGATACCAAACAGGTTTTGCTGTCCTTGAAGTGATTAAGTATAAAAGACATGGAGTGATTCGGTAAAACAGTCAAGCCAGTACAAGTTAAGTGTGAGCTATTTAAGAAAAGTAAAAAACGTCTTGATATTTGCTTCCATAAAACACTTGCTGTGTGATAGCGGCTTTAGTAGGCATGGACTTCAGAGAGGCTTCAAAAAAATCCCGCTCACTGCTTAAATGTATTGTGTAATGAAATTGTCACTTTTGTTTGCATACCATAAAGCCACCAGAGGAACTATGGTTCAGACTAACATACCGTAAATGCTCCGATGATAGCCAGGCTTTTTTTTATTTTTGTTTGTTTTTTTAACCGAAATGGCCAAGAGGACCGGGCATTAATTGGAAGATTGCACTTAATGATTTGGAGTGCATGTCTGACGATTGGAACTTACCTGCCAACACATGCCATGAAAAATATCTTTGCACGTTAAAAAGCTTTAATTTAATACAGCATTTGAAGAACAAACACTGGGAGTATGGTGAGTTTGAGGCTCACGATGTGGTCATCCGTCAAATGGCAGCTAAAGCAGTCAAAACACTAGACAACACTCACCCGTATGTGTGTGACAGTCAGAAGTAGGCATGTCCAATATTGGCTTTTTTGCCGAAAACCGATATGCTGATATTGTCCAACTCTCAATTTCCGATTCCGATATCAACCGTTACCGATACCGTTATGTGTAACATCAAATATCTTTTTCTTGAGTCAAATTGTTGTAAAGTAACAATACTGTTAAATGAGTACAGTTGTTTTGTTGCCTACTCCACACATCTCTGAGTACATCATTCATGTATTACATATTTTATATAAGAATCCATTTGTGTTTCTTGTGCCTTGATATGTTATTTTTGGAAAGATTTTATTTATTTTTAGTTAAAGTGGGGTTTGTTTAAAATACATGAACTTGCTTATTATTTTGATTGATAACTTTCATGTTCTTATTTTATATTCTTATTGTACTGCATTAAGACTACTATATATACAGTATATACACACTCCTGATCAAAATCTTAAGACCAGTTGAATCCAAGTGAACGGTATCGGCCAATTTCACTCGTGGATGATCAGAATCGGCAGCATCAGTGCATCCCTAATTTTAGCATTACTTTTAAGAAAACCACAATGACAAAATATAGGACTGGACAAAGACACTTTACTTAATTGAGTCACAAAACAATGCAGGTACATTTTGAAATGTTCTATAACTGTATGCATGACCTACAGTAAGTATGATGTTTGTGGAACATTTTTTCCACAAGTTGAAATAAAAACTAAAATGTAGTATTAATACAGCTACCGCTTGGACATTAACACCGCTGCAATTTCGATGGAAATAAAAACACACACCCGAGTAACGCTGAGAACACCGAGGTAGGTTGAATTGCAAGGTTTATAGTGTGCATAAAGCACTTGTACGATTCCAATCCTGCATCGTGAAATGTCACTTCCATATTACGTGTATTATCAGTAACAGTAGCACTGCTATAGTACAGAGTCTGACAGTTCACATCTGGATGACCTGTTCACGAGAGACAGCTTTTCTCTAAGCGAGGAATATTCTCATGTTTTAATATTGCAGGATCATTACGAGATCTTGTGGCACCCCTATAAACAACAATACACACGTGTAACACACGAGTTTCACACCAACAGCTGAGTAGCATTTTGAAGTGCATACTGAGGGCTGTTATGTTGGACAGCTAAATGTTAAACCATTTGTCAACTTCTAAATGTGCCCAAAGATGTTGTAGAATATATAAAAAGCTATGTTTTTACTTTAATTATTTTTTTTTGTTTTTACTTCAATTTTAATTTCAATAATTATGTGGAGTACACAAGAAAGTAGAAAGGAAGACAAAGCTCTCTTTGATCACATAGTCATTCATTAACAAGTACACTACACAACAAAGCAGCAACAGAACCAATGTTGTAATAGCGGTAAGGAGCAATGTACTCAGTCAGCATTAATACTGCTGCTGAGTTCATTGTAAACAGTCAGAAAATGTAACATGCATGAGTTTCATATCAACAGTGGGGTAGCGTGCCTAAAATTTTAAAACATATGCAGAGGTAGATAAAGCTGCTGGATGCTGACCACTCATGATACTTCAAATGCAGCTACTGCCATCTTGTGGAGTTAATAAAACTAAGTCATACTACATTTCTAACTACGTAAGAATAACTCTTCCATTGCTGTGTACACTTCTGTCACTGTCTGTGACCGCAGTGACTCAAATACAGAAATAATTGATCATTTTCATTTGGCTAAAGAGAGCAGCTCTAGCATTGGATGAAACAGTAAAAGTACACAATCGCACCTCTCAGGCACAACAGAAAGAAAATCAACACTGTGATTTTAATCTCTTCGGCAGCAGTAAATGTTGGCACTGAGCATTTGATTGTAGCCATTGTTTCCTGAGGGTTGAGTTGTTCTGAAAGAGTGTGTGAATATTAAGCCAGTGGCTGTGGGTCTTAAAAGGCAGCTTAGTTCTCCACTGCTCACAGATGCAGAACTTGAAGAGCATTAGCCTGTTGCCATACCTTCCACAAGTGATTGCGGCTGAGGAACTCACAGACTTCATAACATTCCCCCTGAGTAACTGACTTCCTGGGCACTTATAGGGATAGTTCGGATTTTTTGACATAAAGTTGGATGAAATCCCCATCAGCAGTGTAGTACATCAACAGTGACTTTTTGTGATTTTTCTGATGCAAATGGATTACTCTTTTGAAAGTGTATTGTTTTGAGGAGCCAAACTCTTTACTTAAACTACGTTCCTCAAGTTGAACACCGGAGAGAGTGGCGATCATTGCTTCTTTGACAACCTCTATCATATCAAGAATTGTGTAGCTCTAAATGAGGCTTCGGTTGCGTTGGGTTTTTAACCGGTCTCGTGAAAAAAGATTGGTGTTTGCACAAAGCTGCCTTTAACTCACAGGCACTTTCTGCTCAGAGTGTGCTGTCCCTAGTTATCATGGTACCTTGTATGTCACGTTGTGAAATGTCTCTCCACATTGTGCCGTTTTTCCGTCGTTCCTTTAGTAAAAAAAACACAACAAAAAACCTCTACCTCCCATTCATCGTTAAAATTATGTTTTCTTTCTTTTTCTGCCATCTTTTTGGGGGCCGGTCATCTCCTCATTTTTGCTACACATACTAGCTTGTTTCCACCATGTTTGTATGATCTCCACAATCGCTACGTTTTGGTCACGCACACAATACTGACCTGTAAGTGTGATTTAAAAAAGAAAAGCAACAACAAAAAAAAAGATGCAGCTCACTGGTAAGTGGCGCTATTTGAACTATTTTAGAACAGGCTGTGGGGGACTCATGTGGTCCTTAGAGTGACTTAGTGCCTGCGGTTACTGTGATGGTGATCCCTGATCTAGTTTGTTTACAGACTCAATGTGTCCACCATCTGAACTATTTATTTTTGGTTTTGATCAGAAAATATCAGTTAGATAAACTTGGAAAGACTTATAATTCTACATGCAGCACTCTGGACCTCAACGTGAAATGATCATTTAAAGGTCAGTTGAGACTTTACCTGTCGGGGAAGCTGCGAGGCCAGGAATGTTCTCATCTCTGGACACAAGGACATTCTCTGGAAGCAGATGCATCACGGGAGCGAATGCAGGATGGCCTTTTAACCCACACTCCAAGTGTGCCCCATTAATAGTCTTCAGAAGATTGCTGTCTGCAAACACCAATTTGAAGACATTTGTCATACACGTTGAATAAAACTGACATGCTTAATACAAATTATACCTGCTTTGAATAAATACGTACAGTACATATGATATTCCACCCATCCAACCAAGGAAGTATTATCCATTTCCTTGGTGTGTCGCAGAGCCATATTTCCAGGTGTGAGTCACCAGACAACATGACATCCAACACACAGACATTTTCATTTTTCAACATTCCATTTGGCTGTCAGCGACCTCGCTGCAATGTTCCCTTACTTGCCAGTATCATTTTCCAGGCCTTTACCGAAATGACAAGCACTCAAATTGGAAAATATTCTCCTCCGTGAAGGCAACGGCGGCATAGATGGGACCCGTGTTATGAGCAATGAGGATGACATTGCCATCTTTCAAGCAGGTCAACCGAAAACACGTGATTCACAACAATCCGCCGCCATTGATACAAGGCACAGACCGTCTGGAAGGTGAGCAAATGGTAGTTGATGTGTCGAGTATACATTGGCTTGCTTCAGGTCTCGATGGCATCACCATGTTTCACTCTGACAGGGGTTAATGATTGCACTTGCGGTAGCATCAGTGACAATCAATACAAGAAGTTGCATTCGCTCCTACAAGGTGAGACGGCAACCTCAAGTGAAAACTGGCGCACAGCACTGCCATGCTGGGGTAATGGGACATCGTGGGTCATAACTGTCAAGGAAAAATACTAAAATAGTATTTAGTGGAGCCCCCACAATCTAAAAAAACAACATCTGTTTTTCCGTGTGTTGGGCTATTTACTAGTCTATGTGC
Organism: Dunckerocampus dactyliophorus; assembly: GCF_027744805.1. Lineage (NCBI taxonomy): Eukaryota > Metazoa > Chordata > Actinopteri > Syngnathiformes > Syngnathidae > Dunckerocampus > Dunckerocampus dactyliophorus. The sequence continues at coordinate 21,796,780 of NC_072819.1, read as the reverse complement.
TGCTTTTTTTTTGTTGCAGTTTTATCATAGTTTTTGCGTAATTCTGCTAACTAAATACAGTGAAAGTGAAGTCAGTGAAGTCAGAACACAAGCCGTTGCCTTGGTTGACTTTGAAGCTGCTCTCCTGTAATTCCAAAACAGCTTTTCCTATAGCAAATAATGTAAAATGAATTAAAATGCCCTGCGACGAGTCCAGGGTGCACCGCACCTCTCGACAGGGATAGGCTCCAGCTCACTCGTGACCCTAATATGGGCAAGCTGTATAGAAAACGGATGCACACATGTACTGCCGAGCAGCCAGACCCTCTCCTGTGTAAGACTGAGTTAAATTTGTGGTTCTATGGTTATTAGGGGTGTAATGGTACATGTATTCATATGCAGATTTTCGTTACGGAGCCTTTGGTTCAGAAGAGTACCGGATTCCCACGTTGTACGCATTACAAGTGAAAGACAAAGTGTTTCTCGCGTCATGCATTTATTTATTTATTTGATAATCAAATACAAGTGATCACAAAAAGCCAAGTATTTGTCGCAGGAACGGGAATCCAGACATGCAGGTCACCTATACAAGCCCGAGGAGTGTATATAACTACCGCTGTGAAAGGCGAGGTGTGTAAGCGTGCACAACACCTCCACAAGCGTACAACCCACCCTTTGACTAGTGTGAGTCATGACTAGTTAATAGTACTAAGAAGACAGATCCTGGAGCCGTGCTTTCATTATTTGCTAAACACTTCGCCTTCCTGGTGAAATACGTAAACAAGGGGCATCCAAAGTGCAATGGCTAATTTTTTTATGGGCCCGAGGCACATTGTAGAAACAAAATAAACAAAAAAGAACAAAAAGGCATTATGTAACAAGAAAATGTAATGTTGATACTAAGAACCTTTTTTTTTTAAATTTTCGATACTAACAACGTATCACTAACACCACAAAGATACTTCTGTGGAAAAAGCCCTGACATAACAAGCAAAGACAAGAATGCAAGACAAAAGCAGTGAGCTGGCATTGTTTAACGACAAGCTGGAACTATTAATGCTGCACTTCAGCCAATAAGGAACTTATAGTGTAGTAAAAATAAAATCATTATTCACACTGTTCAAACTCTTATTGTTCTACTTACCTGCATTGTCCCACTTTCCTAAAAAGAAACATTCCAAATCATGATATAGTATATCATATGTATTTATTTTTATTCAAGATTATTATTTACTAGTGATGTGCCGATCGATACTGAAATAGATACCACTTCTGATACCAGCTCTTCATGCTCTGAAATTAATTCAAGGATGGAAGGCCAGTGTCTATCCAGCTGAAGTAGGATGCAGAAGTTTTGTGGCTTCCTCTACCATTAGGCTCATGGAAGACCTTGGCATTCATGGTCAGGCTCTGCGACAGACAGTAAGATCAGTCTCTGAAGCGGCCAAAAGAAGCAGCCAGTGGCTATGGCTCAAGTGCAAAAACCCTTGCTGGGCTCAAAGCAGAGGGGGGCATACCTGACGCCAGGTGTTGCCGATGAGCTCTCTGGAGGTGTCGTGGGCCTATCATCGAAACACCAATGAAAGAGGGTGCCCATCTGACAACCCCGATTAAGTTTGAAACCCACCCCCTTCCGGCTCTTATCCAAGGATTGAGTGTGGGGGGAAGAGGGGAGGCTGAGCAATGTCCCAGGTCGGGATATCACTGATCACCTTCCATGCACTACTCTACTCATGATTGGGCATGGGACGCAAGCTCAGGCTTGGGCCCTTTCCACAGGGAAACGTCACTGAGATTTTTTTTTTGCCGGGTTGAAAAAAAGTCACATCCATACTGTGCTGGAGTAATAAATTGTTGCATCAAGACAGGAACCACTCACTGAGTGAAAACAATGTAATACAAATTATTAATTTATTCAAATTAATCATTTATTAAATTAATAAATTAATTAAATGTCTGATATTCTTTATGCTATGATATGAAATGCACTACTATTTGAAATTTTCAGACACGTTGGGGAGATTTGCACAAAGTATAGGTATCGGATCGGTATCGCCATACCAGTGTGGTTTTTACTCAGTATCAAGTAGGAAATTAACCCTTGATGAAAATGAAACAAACAAATACAGACCTGATCAAAATCTTAAGACTAGTTGAAAAATTGCTAGAATTTGCATTTTGCACATTTGGATCTTAATGAGGTTTTAAGTAGAGCTACAATATGCAAAAACAAGAAGGGGGAGTGAGACAAAAAGCACTTTGAAAAAGTAATTTATTGAAAACAACAATTAAACTCAAATAGGCTGTTTATTAACTGATCAAAAGTTTAAGACCATCGCTCAAAAAATAAGAAAAAAAACTCTCCAAACCAGAACAAAAAATGTTCTCAGTAGGACTCAGTAATGAGTAGCTTCACCGTTCTTGTTAATCACTTCAAAAATTGGTTTGGGCATGCTTGATGTTAGTGTTTCCAGGAGGCTAGTGGGAACATTGCTCCAAGTGGTGAAGTTGGCTTCACAAAGGGCATCAACTGTCTGGAAGTGATGGCCATTTTTATAAACTTCCCTTGCCATCCATCCCCAAAATGTTCTCTATGGGATTTAAATGAGGGGGACATGCAGGATGGTCCAAAAGAGTGATGTTATTCTCCCTGAAGAAGTCCTTGGTCAAGTGAGCATTGTGAACTGCAGCGTTGTCCTGTTGAAAAACCCAGCTGTTACCACACAGACGAGGGCCCTCAGTCATGAGGGATGCCCGCTGCAACATCTGCACGGAACCCGCCGTTTGACGACCTCCAGTGTTCCACTGAATAAAAAAGCACCCCAGATCATGATGGACCCCCTCCACTGTGCCGGGTAGAAAACATCTCAGGTGGGATCTCCTTGTCATGCCAGTAATGTTGGAAGCCATCTGGACCGTCAAGGTTACATTTAAAAAAAAAAAAAAAATAGAATGACTATCTTATTGCTTCCAACCTCAGCAGCAATGGCACACTGCGAGAGGCCTTGCTTATGCAGCTCAACAATCCAACCACGTTCAAATAAAGAAAGTTACTTAGCTTTAACCATCAGGATGGCATGACAGTGTGAATGCCTGACAAAAAAATTGAAATTTTGAGCAGATTTTGGCTTTTATAGCCTGTGGTCTTAAACATTTGATCAGGTGATGAACAACCTACTTCAGTTGTTTTTTTTTTTTGGTTTAAATTACAAGTTCCAAAAGTTTTTTTTATCTCACTTCACTTTTTGTCACCCCTACTTGCTTTACTTTAAGCTCTACTTAAACCTCATTAAGATCCAAATGTGCAAAATTCAAATTGTAGCAATTTTTCAACGGGTTTTAAGATTGTATCTTAAGTGTATTTTAATATCGAGGTTCTTGCGTAATGAACTGTGAGGGCGCTGCACCTTTACACCCCTAGTGGCTACGTCATACATTTCCATGGTATCCTTTTCTGACACAACATACATGATAACACTCTAAAATATGTCAAATCAATTCTAAGACGTGATAAATTTGTGAAAATAGAAGCAAAATAACATTTGAGGGTTTGGATCTGAAGAATCTTTATAACACATGAAACAGGAACAAGCACCAAACAAAACTGACAATTAAACAACTATATTATGTATGTACCTTTCAGTACAGTATTATTTGTACAGTGGATACCTGTACATTCACGGCCCCACAAATTTGCAGATTTTCAGTAAATATATGTTGTTTGTTTTCTTCTCCTAAAATAAAAATTCTCCTAAAAGGCTGTTATTCCACAGAATAATATAGAATAATATATCTATTTTGAGCACAGGGCTTGCTCCGTCTGCTCCAAATCCTCCTGCTATCTGGATGTTGACGTTCTCCAATGATTTTGGATCAACATTTGCAAAAATAGTGACTGTTGGAATTATTACGTTAGATTACTTGCCATTGTTCACTGACGACAGAAGCTAACAAGCTAAATGTTAAATGCCCAATCCAGATATAAGCCCTAAATATGCCTGAAATAACTCTTATTAAAAACATTTAAAACATTTTAACATGTATAGGTGTATAGGTAAAATTTTACATAACATTTTTAACCAAAAATCCGCAAATTTGCAGGACTGTGAATGCTGAATCTGAAATGTGCAGGGATTCACTGTACAGAACTACTACAGTATGTGTTTTACTCCCCTGCCTCTGCTTTCTTTTTTCACTCTCGCCAAATGTGGACAACAGCTGAGTTGACTCTGCAACAAAGCTTCTTACCTGCCTTACAAACAACCCAATGGTATAAAAGAGAGAACGGTAGCTCAGTAGGCATCAAATAGAACTTCCTTGGCACAGATGATGCCCAGTTGTCGACAACTTTTTCATCATTTATTTCTTGTTATTCATTATGCATCGAGCTCAGGTATCTCTCAGATGCTGTGTGCACAGATTAGAAAACTATCCCCCCACAAAAATAATTTGTACGGCTTTAGTGAGCAGCGGTTTATGTGGCGCCTCAGAATCAGCTGAGCAGCAGCTTGGCAGAAGATGTGAAAGAGAAGGGGAATTGAAGTAGAAAAAAAGAGTGGATGGCGGGTGGTAAATGGCTCAGCATCAAATAAATAGTAGCAGTGTTTTTTGGGAGAAGGTTTAGTAGGGGAAGAAGAAAGTAATAGTAGGCCTGTCACAATAACAAATTTTGCTGCTAATTTCTGCTAATTGTGCTACAAATTATCGTCAATAATCAATGTTATTTTTTTAGTTATTTTTTTCATTATTGTAATGCGAAGTGTACTTCACATTTGAACCACTAGATGGTACTCAAGTATAGTGTAACTGTGTGCGCCACATTAGTAAGACACAGAAATTGTCTGGACGTATTGTGGCATTCATGAGTCGGTGAGGAAGAGGTAACTCTTTATTTTGCAAGCAGAGTAACAACAGAGTTCACAATGAACTTAAGCCCATTGAAATCACGGCAGGTCACCACTCCACATACCAGTCTTACTCACGGTATGATAAAAGAAAGAGCTACAACATTACACAGGAATGCAATAGGAAGATAACAACAGACAAGACACTATGAACGAAGAATGCCGAACAATAACCAACAGCTTTGTGAGCTCTAAACATGTAGCTTAGCAGCCATTTACAACAACAGTCAGCAAAGCTTGCTGGGAAACAGGAAGTGCTCCAAACAACACTACAATATGCTGTAATCGTATTGAATGGTTGCATTTCTTTTGCAGTGTAGCGAGCGACACTGTCTAAGCGCGCACCATTTTGCACTGTGTTGTTTATATTTGCAGAGTAAACGTTAACTGTCAGGATGAAGGCTCCACTGCCCGAGCAACTCCATCAGTAGTTTTCTGTCCGTGAAATATCAGGTTACGATACTGTTGCTGCAATTCTATGCATTACAACAACTATACAACATACCGACATGACTGTTCAAATACTGTGGTGTGAAAAAGTGTTTGCCCCCTTACTGATTTCCTTTTTTTTCCATGTTTGTCACTTAAATGTTTCAGATCATCAAATAAATTTAAATATTAATCACTGACAACACAACTGAACACAAAATGTAGTTTTTAAATGAAAGTTTTTATTATTAAGGGAGAAAAAAATCCAAACCTACACAGGCCTGTATGAAAAAGTGATTGCCTCCCCCCCCTGTTAAAATAACTTAACTGAGATTAACTGCGATCTATCAGTTTGGAAAAGGTTATAAAGCCATTTCTAAAGCTTTGGGACTCCAGCGAACCACAGTTAGGGCCATTATCCACAAATGGCAAAAACATGGAACGGTGGTGAACCTTCCCAGTAGTGGCCTACCAACCAGAATTACCCCAAGAGCGCAGCGACTACTCATCCAAGAGGTCACAAAAGACCCCACAACAACATCCAAAGAACTGCAGGCCTCACTTGCCTCAGTTAAGGTCAGTGTTCATGAATCCACTATAAGAAAGACACTGGGCAAAAATGGTCTGCAAGGCAGAGTTCCAAGACGAAAACCACTGCTGAACAAAAAAAACATTAAGGCTTGTCTCAATTTTGCCAGAAAACATCTTGATGAACCCCAAGGCTTTTGGGGAAAAACTCTGTGGTCTGATGAGACAAAAGTTGAACTTTTTGGAAGGTGTCTGTCCCATTACATATGGCGTAAAAGTAACACCACATTTTAAAAAAAACAACATCATACCAGCAGTAAAATATGGTGGTGGTAGTGTGATGGTCGGGAGCTATTTTGCTGCTTCAGGACCTGGAAGACTTGCTGTGATAAATGGAACCATGAATTCTGCTGTCTACCAAAAAATCATGAAGAATGTCCAGCCATCTGTTTGTGGCCTCAAGCTGAAACAAACTTGGGTTTTGCAGCAAGAAAGTGATCCAAAACACAACAGCAAGTCCACCTAGGAATGGCTGAAGAAAAACAAAATGAAGACTTTGAACCGGCCTAGTCAAAGTCGTGACTTGAATCCTATTGAGAAAAAAGGATAAAAAGGCGGTTCATGCTCCAAAACCGTCCGATGTGGCTGAATTACAACAATTCTGCAAAGATGAATGGGCTAAAATTCCTCCAAAGCCCTGTAAGAGAATCATTGCAAGTTATCACAAACGCTTGCAGTTGTTGCTGCTGTTGAGGGTGACCCAACCAATTATTAGGTTAGGGGGGCAATCATTTTTTTCAGATAGGGTCATGTAGGTTTGGATTTTGTTTTCTCCTTTTATAAAAAAAAGTCTCATTTAAAAACTTCATTTTGTGTTCAGTTGTGTTGTCATTGACTAACATTTAAATGTGTTTGATGATCTGAAACATTTAAGTGTGACAAAAGAAAAAGAAATCAGGTAGGGGGCACATACCCATGTACACACCACTGTATGCACATAACATGCATAAACATTCACAAGTCAGTGACATGGAAGTGTTTATTTAGAGTGTCCTTTGAACACTGTATGATTGCCCTCTGATGGTAATGCATAAAATCTCCTCTTTGACCTCTTGTTTGCTCTCCTTGAATTTGCCGATGTTTCTATGCAGAAAACAAGTCTCTGTGGATGCAACGCTGATGTACATGTGAACACTGCAAAGTTTGTTGACGTGACTTATACCGCAAAACTCTTTCAGGCGTAAACAAAGTACATACACTGTTTAAAGCTCTGATGGCACAAGGGAGTAAATACCCGTACGTAGGCTGACATTCCATAATCGCTTCTTTTTTTTGCCAAGTTTCTACTTGTGTTCTCATGAGAATCTAGTTGGAAATCTTGCGGCTCCTGAAGCACTATTTTGGGTTTACTTTGGATTAGTTTCCTGCAACATAAACTACTACTATTACTATTACTATTTCCACAAAGTATGATTCATTATCAATAAATGGAATATTGTCAAAGTTAAAGCATAGAAAACCTTTTTATAAGATTCAAGATTCAAGAGTTTTATTGTGATATGCACAGTAAAACTGGTAGTTCTGCTATGCAATGAAATTATTTTTCTGTTCATTCTCCCAAAAAAGAAAGAAAGAAAAACAGAATTATAACTTACCAAATACAATTTTTACCATTATTAGAGCACCGTAAACATGAAATAACATCCCTATAGTCATCTTTAAACTTATACATGTATTATTCTTTGTTTACAACCCATTGCTCAACTGTAATGAGCAGGCTACGGGATCACAGCAGGGACACAAGTTACGGCCGCTGCTAGCATAGCAGGCTACCGAGCTAACTACTTAGCCTCTCCAATTTATTTATTCTAAACTTAAGAAAGTGTTTCAAGCAGAGTGGGGAAGAAAAACAAAGTAAGAAGTTAAAAGCTTGCCACTTCCACACGGAATGGTATGAGTTCTAGGTCGTGCAGGACATACCCTGGCTGACTACATGCAGTGAGAAGGTAATCAAATATAATGTCATTTAACATTAATGAAATAACTTATAGCAAATAACTTCCATCCATCCATCCCGGTCCAGGTCGCAGGGGCAACAGTCTCAGTAGGTAAGTCCAGACTTCCCGGTCTCCAGCCACGTCTTATCGACACCAAGGCGTTCCCAGGCCAGATGTGAGACATAATCCCTCCAGCGTGTCCAAGGTCTGCCCCGGGGTCTTCTCCCGTCGGGGCACGCCCAGAACACCTCACCAGGGAGGCGTACGGGAGGCATCCAGGAATACTAGATGCCCAAGCCACCTCAACTGGCTCTTCTCGATGTGAAGGAGGAGCGGCTCTACTCTCTCCTGGATGACCAAGCTCCTCACCCTATCTCTTAGGGTGAGTGCAGCCACCCTACAGAGGAACTCATTTCAGCCGCTTGTATTTGCAACCTTGTTCTTTTGGTCATGACCCAAAGCTCATGACCACAGATGAGAGTTGGAACAAAGATCGACCAGTAAATTGAGAGCTTGGCCTTCCAGCTCAGTTCTCTATTCACCCCAAATTTTTAGAATTTTGATTAGGAATGTATTTTCTAAAATTAATATAAAAATAATAATGTAATAATTTTAACACCAAGGAAGTAAGTCATACATTATCAAATCCATCCATCCATCTTCTATGCCGCTTATCCTCATTAGGGTCGCGGGTATGCTGGAGCCTATCCCAGCTGACTTCGGGCGAGACTTGTCGCCAGCCAATCGCACGGCACAAAGAGACAAACATGAATGTTTTTGGAATGTGGGAGGAAACCGGAGTACCCGAAGAAAACCCACGCATGGGGAGAACATGCAAACTCCACACAGAGATGCCCAACCGAGATTCAAACCCAGATTTTCCGGATCTCCTGACTGTGTGGCCACTAGGCCACCGTGCAGCCTTACATTATCAAATGCCAAGGAGAAATGTTAATTAAAAAAAAAAAAAAACTTTCCAGGAAAGCTTCTATCAAAATGTTAGGGTTGTTTTTACATACGATTTACATCCGGATGTGTTAATTTAATTCCGTGTTAGAAACCAATTTAATTTGCTAGATATCATGGTATAATGAAAACCCTGTTCTAATTCAGAGGCGCAATATTTTTCAAACTAATGTTGGAGAAAGTGAATAAAAGATGATCATTTCAGCCTCCAGGATATGTTTTCCATCATAATTCTTTAACACGAGACATGAATGACCACTAAAAGAAAATGCATGTCTCTCATCCAGCAGCGCAAATGACTTTTAGATACAATTCTTGCCTGACTCCAATAAATTCTCCCTTCAAAAGACTTCATGTCAAACGTTGTGTGTGTCTCCGTCACACAAATGGAGAAAAAAAATAATATTTTTGACCATAAAAGGGGTAAAACACCAAAAGTGTCAGCCAGCAGTGTGCCACTTGAAACAGAACAGCATCGTTACTAACTATACAGCGATCCGTGTGGTTAATAATTCAACTGGTGTAAAAGTCCGTTTGAAAGAAGTGTTTCTAATATTCATGTGACATGATCGCCAAGACGGGAACCCTGTGCTCTCACTGTGCACATTGCTATTCATACTGCAAAGCGCTACTGTGTTTGGTAATTTATAGGCTTTCTTTTAACACAGTGAGGACATACTGTATTTAAACTACCATGAGCTTCAACAGGTTTTGGACTCAAATGCTTAATCCTTCTTACTGTGACACTTACAGTACATTAATAACACATTGTAACCTTTTAAACTGCTTGCTCCAATGGAAAAACCAATAGCTTAAAAGAAAACACTTATTTTTGGAATTTTGCCCATCATCCACAATTCTTATGTGAGACATGAACACAGGTCTATCTCTCTTCTGTGCATTCTAAGTAGAAAAAAACTGCTAGCACAAGGCAGCTAACAATGGACGTAATGGGACACACCTAGCCTGCCTGTAGAGCCCTCTATGAAAACTCCAACATTTCATCGTTTTATATACTGTACATTCTGTGACCATGTAGTAGCAGGTACAGTCATGATAACATGTAGTACTTACAGTGTTTTGGTCATTTTAAATAGGAGTGTCACAAGATCCTGTGTCACAAGATGTCGCGAGATTAAAACATGACAACATTTCTCAGTCAAAAAAAAATGTAAACATTGATAATAAATAAATTAATTAATACACAATAAACCAAACTCGAGCAATTTTGCCGGCCTCAATATATTGCCATGTGCATGCGTGTCTGTTTTTCTCGTATTTCTCCTCCAAACAGGCAGGAAGAGTGTTCACTCTCTGCATTGGCACCCTCGGCACCTTCCACAGAACAAGAGCATGAACGGAGTGATTAGTAGATTAGTAGATTAGTAATATTTTTGCATTGTACTTTTCTGAAAAGTAATGTTAAAATCTTGTCTCTTCTCTTTCTCATCGACCCAATCTCATGTATTGTTTCGTCTCGTGAACTGAGTGTCTCGTGACACTCCTAATTTTAAGCTTCCTTCCTGGGCGCATTGATTTCACAGAGCCCAGAGCAATGAACACTTTTACCGTCAACAACAGCATAGAAAGAGCATTTGCTCTCACTAATCATGGCAGACTTTGTGAGAGCCGATGACGACTACTACATTTTAATTTTACTCCCTCCCAGGCATAGAATAACGTTGCTGGGTGCTCGACAGATCCGGCTATACTGTAGTGAAACACTAAGCCATTCTCATAGTGTTAGCATGTAGCACTAGTGCTAAAAGTTTCATTGACTAAATAAAGCCATAATGAAATCACCTAAAATGTCCACTCTCACTGGGATGCCGACTGGTGGGATGGCTGCATCTTTCAACACAAGACTTGGGCTTCCCGTTGAGCTAGTGAATTCAATTTAAACTAACAGGCAATGCAGCAACTCCATTGGCTTACGTTACCTCTCGTTAGTAGTGATGTGCAGATTGTTACTGAAATATCGATACCTACGATACCAGCTCTTTAGGCCCAAAAATCACTTTCTTAAATCAAAATATCAATCATTTGATACATCAGTCATTTGAGATAATGTATATCATTAACAGGAACACTGTGTAAAGTAACAAAATTATTTAGACCTTGTCTAAATTATATGTAGTTGTCAAAAAATATATATATATCAATTCCTCTGATGTCTTATATTGTTTATTTTATGAGCTATGCTATGATTTGAAATACGCTACTTTTTAAAATGCACCCAACATGCACTCACAACACCTCACGCCACTATCGAATAGTGATGTGCAGTACCACTGTTCCATATATATATATATATATAAATCAAATAAATATATAAATCATTAAAAAAAACTTTTAAAAGTCAATTTTACACATTGTCCATCTAGGAAATTGAATAAAATGCTTATTCTTCCACAGTGTCCACTCATTTTACATTGACTCGGTTAACTCTATCTAGCCTTCCAGTATCCTTCGTATCATGTCATGTCGCCATCATTAGCAGTCTTTCTGGATGAATGCAGGCATGAGGACAAACACAGATATTTATTGTAAAAGAAATGTAAAAAAAAAAGCTCTCTTACAGTCAACGGTGTCCTTCAGCAGTGGGTGAAGAAGAATTCTTGGTGATCCATGGAGTAGATACAGTCTATAGGTTGAACAACAATAGAACAATGAACGAATGCCCTATACCCTAGGTACCCCAGAGGTATGCCAGTTGGAATAGGGAGCACGTGAATAAAAATCAAAAACAATTATCGCTCAATGTGAGTAGGGAGTGGGGAGCCCCCCTAAAATTAGGCATTAGCATTGGTTGTGAATAATCAATATATGATTACTTATCTATTTATCAGTGCTCATGTGAAACGTTATCAAAATGTGTCCCGGAATTACTTTAAATTAAGTAATTAATTAATTATGTTCAATATTTCAAGATCAGATAAAAAGGTGCATGCTTTTTACATGTCCAGGAGGAGTTGATACATGGCTTCAGGTCAAATGTCTGAAAGGGTATACAACTGCAAAAAGTTTGGGGACCACTGCCCAATACTGTTGTCCAAAAACAGGGAATTGGCATGTTTGCACTTATGTTTAAAACCTGTGCATGTCATCCTAAAATTACTGTATTTGCCAGAGTACAGGGCTGGTACCCTAGCAAAACCTAGTCTTATATTCAGGCTCTAGAGATTTATACATGCAAACCAACAATTGTGCCAAACTGCTCCCCAATCGAGTCACCACTTTTCTTAATGTCACTCACAGACACCAGTGACCTGGAGAGATGCTGTCACTACACAGGGACCCGTCAATGAAGCACAGTCATCAAAAAACTGTCAATCAACTAATGGTGATGGTAATGGTTTAATTTTATTTGAGCATGCATACAAGTTACAATGGAATACATCACATACAGTAATTCACTTCACAGTTCCACATGTCCAAAAGGAGTAGAAAGAAGCAAAGCTTATTTAATCCTACCCCCCATCCGTTCCACATCGTATGCAGTGCATTTATTCTCTACTAGTATTCCATGTGCGATTTTTTAATACATCAAAGAATGATAAGGTAATGTCTTCTTGGCTAGGCTTCGCGAACGAAGATTTTAGGGGCATTGACCACGTCTAGCACAGGCGCGCTGGTGCCTGACGAGGTCGATTCGTGACAGGCACACTCGGCCACAGCGGGGGCAGGGGAATGACGAATCTGGAGCTGGTGCTATGACTGCACGGTTCATTCTCCTACTGCGCTTCTCTTCGATGGCAGCCCTACGGTTGCGCTCAAAGAAGGAGACTGACTGGTGGACAGCGCGCCACCAAGCCCCTCCACCGTTGCAACCATACAGCATTCAAAGTCACATGTGGTCAGCTTCTTCTGTTTTTCTGACCACTGTCGATGGTCGATGTGGCAGGTAGACAGGGATTTTTTCAAAGAGTCTTTGTACCTCTTCTTTGGTCCTCCCCTGTCACGGTGCCCAGTGGAGAGTTCACCATAGAGGACGATCTTGGGTAGGCGGTGATCCTCCATTCTGGAGACGTGCCCTGCCCAGCGTAGCTGCGTTTCCATAAGCATGGCCTCGATACTGGTGATCCCCGCTAGTTGAAGTACTTCAGTGTTTGTGATGTAGTCACTCCAGTGAATGCTGAGGATGGAACGGAGACACCGTTGGTGGAAACATTCCAGGAGTCGTAGGTGGTGTCTGTAAGTGACCCATTGCTCGGAGCCGTAAAGGAGGGTGGTTAGTACCACAGCTCTGTACACGCTGATCTTTGTGGCTTTCTTCAGGTGTTTGTTGTTTCAGACACGACTATGGAGTCTGCCGAAAGCACTGCTTGCCTTTGCCAGTCTGTTGTCCACCTCTTTGTCGATTCTTGCATCGGAGGAGATGATGCATCCCAGGTAGGTGAACTGTTGGACTGCCTTCAGATTTGTCTCACCAACTGTAATGTGTGGTGGACAGTAGGCTTCCTGGGGGGCGGGCTGATGGAGAACCTCTGTCTTCTTCAGACTGACTTCGAGACCGAAGAGCTGGGATGCCCCTGCGAAGCGAGATGTTACACGTTGCAGGGCAGTCTATGTGTGGGTTACGAGGGCGGCATCGTCAGCAAAGAGTAACTCCCGAATCAGTTTCTTGGTGTGGGCCTGTAGGCGTCGTAAGATGAACAGGCTACCATCAGTGCGGTATCGAATGTAGATGCCATCTTCGTCACCGAGGTCATCCGTGGCCCGTTGAAACATCATGCTGAAGAAGATAGTGAAGAGAGTTGGTGCGAGGACGCAGCCTTGCTTCACGCCATTGATGATCGGGAAAGGTTCCGAGAGGTCCTTGCTGTTTCTGACCTGACCACGCTGATCTTCATGCAACTGCATAACCATGCTGAGGAACTTTGGGGGACAGCCAAGACGCTCCAGGATCTGCCACAGGCCTTTTTTGCTCACGGTGTCAAAAGCCTTTGTCAGGCCTACAAAGGTGACATATTGACCCTCGTTTTGTTCACGCCATTTTTCTTGGAGCTGTCTGAGCACGAAGACCATGTCAGTGGTACCTCTGCTTGCTCTGAAGCCGCACTGGCTCTCTGGGAGGTGGAGTTCGGCCACGGCTGGTACCACCAGTCTGTTGAGGAGAACTCTTGCTAGGATTTTGCCCGTGTTGGAGAGGAGCGTTATACCCCGGTAGTTCCATGTGTGATTTTTTAATACATCAAAGAATGATAAGGTAATGTAACAATATGATGTAATTTTGTACTATGTAATAATTAACATTTTTCACAATAAATATAATAATCAGTATAATAATAAATACATAATAATAAATACAGACAAACATAACAAAACAAGTTCAAGACTCTTCTTCCTTGTATTTAGCAAACATCAACTGCTTGTATTGTTTCTTGAATTTGCTCATCTTGGTGCATTGTTTGATTTCCTTACTCAATCCGTGACATAATTTAATTCCACATACTGAAATGCTGTGGGTTTTTAGTGTTGTTCTCACGTACAAGTGTTTCAAGTTTAGTTTTTCCCTATGATCATATTTCTCCTCTCTTGACAAATCAGCGAATTTTAATCTTTGTGATTTTAAAAATAAGGGATTTGTATGTTCTCTATACGTGCCATTATGAATTAACCTCACTGATCTTTTTTGCATTACATTTAGTGTGTGAAGATTGCTTTTATAGTTACTACCCCATATCTCCACACAATACGTTAGATATTGTAATCCCAGTGAACAGTAAAGAGTGTGGAGTCATTCTTGATCAAGATAAAATTTTGCTTTATTCAATATTGAAGTATGTCTCGCCACCTTTATGTTGTATATTTTATATCTGAGATTTCCAGCTCATTATTTCATCGATTATGATCCCCAGAAATTTTTACAATTATTGACAATGTCAGTGAATTCCTTTTTTGTTACACCAGTGAGAAACATAGAATTAGGATTCCTATCTGTGGTTTCATTCCTTTCCTCCTTTGTCCAGAATTTTGGAATTTCTTCTTCCAATTTTGGTACAAAATTGACAAAGTAGTTATTAAACATTTGCAGTACCTCATTCATATCATCATTATTCATATTTCCAAACATAAAATAATGAGGGTAGTCTGCTTTCTTAGCGCTGCTCCTGAGAATACTATTTAAAATGCCCCAAGTTGCTCTAAAGTTATTTTTATTCTTATCTAATAATTGATTATAATAGACATTTCTCGCCAGGGACAGTTCTTATCATAGAGCTCCATATAAGTGTTTTGAAAGTGTTCATATGCTTCATCCACATCTTTTGCACTGTAGACACTCATCTTTGTTCTTCTAGATCTTTCCTGAAAAGTGTTGACGCTATCCTCTGTGCATAGTCTTTGAAAAGTATTTTTGGCCCCCATCTGTATTTTATTATAATGTTCATTGTAAATTGTAAACACTGGAAGATGATGTCGTTGATTAGCAGGCCACTAGCTGTGTTATTATCAAAGTCACTGGTGAATATATTATCGATAAGTGTGGCAGAGTGGTCTGTTATTCTGCTTGGTCTGGTGATTTCCGAAAATAGACTCAATTATTGTATCTATGAAGTCATCTATTTCCTTGTACTTATGTGGATTCAGATCAATATTGAAGTCTCCACATATAAAAATTGTCTTTTGACCAATGTCTGTAAAGATTGTTTTAATCCAATCCTCAAACATTCCAACGCTTGACTTTGGAGTTCTATATAAACAATTTATTAACACATTTTTTTCTTTTTTCTTTACAGATTTCAATGGTTATACATTCCAAGATGTTATCAATAGCAAATGACATATCCTTTACCATTTCATAGTTCAGATGTTTGTCCACATATACAGTCACTCCTCCTCCACTTGTATTATTCCGATTTATACAGGTCATTTCATAACCTTCCGGCTCAAACTCCATACCTTTGTTACCATTAATCAAAGTTTCCGGGATTGTGATTACTTTGAAGGGGTCCTTGAATTGATTCAAATATTGTTTGATGTCGCTATAGTTCGCATACATGCTTCTGCTGTTTATGTGGATAATTGACAACTTATTGCTGATATAAAGATTATTGTTGTATTGCTCCTCCGTAAAATAACAAGTCATTTGTGATGTGAGAAAAAAAAATTGTGTCCGGATCTTTTTCTTTTTCCAATTTGTGATCTGTCAAACAAAAGGTGTCAAATTGTAGATCTTCTTGAGGCATATTAATGACATTAGAGCTGTTTACCTTTTCCATGTTGGCATGGTCCTCAGTATTTATCCAGATCCTTGATGGCTTTGACAACAAGAACTCTGACCTCTGGTCCTCCATTTAACTTGATGAAGATTTTGCAATTGGCACTCCTTGGATCCTTCCTTGCTTCCTCAGATCACGTGCTTTCTTAGCGATTTCAGCATTGCACTTTTCCATATGGTCATTCATTAACATGTTTGTACTTTTCAGCTTCTTTCCTTGTTTCAGCAGTGCAGTCTTGTCCTGTTAGTGAACTTGACGATGATGACAGGTGTAGTGCTATTCCTGCCATACAGTAGGATGCAAGTGTCCATGGTTTGGATGTCTGCCCTTATTCCCAAATGGCCTGGCATAGGACCTGGGTTTGATCCAAAGCCCCGTCAAGATCACATCATTCATTCATGTGTTCTGATCCATGTCATCTATGGTGATTTTCAGTTGCTCAATGATTTTGTCTTTTCCTTCAGTCTTTTTAGAGTGGCTCTCAGTGCTGCATTACTTTCCTGTAATTCTTTGTTCTCCACTCTCAGACTTTGAACTTCATCCGTCAAGTCCTGGACCTTCTGAATTATGTAGCCCATATTTGTTCCATGTAATCCAGCCTATTTACGTTCTCCTCTATGTGATCCAGCCTCTGTACCTTCCCATCTATTTGATCCAGCCTCTGTAGTTTCAGTAGTATTTATTCCAAGGTGTCTTTTTGCTTTTTCACCGTTTTTTCCAACTGCTTTGTCACTCTCTGTTGTTGTAATTTAGTATGCTTTGTCAGTCGGCTCTTCAAATAGCTTACATCGTCGGCAGGTCTCGGCGGTGGTTGTGAAACCCGCACCTTCTTTTATCATAGGTGACTCCATGTCTATAATCGAATCCAGAGTGCTTCGATCTGAACTGCACAAGCCACCAATAGATCCGCTTCTTTTCTCTTTTATCCTTGGCATTATTGTGGTTGCTAAGCAACACCGTCTCACCGTCTGTCGATTAGCCCGTTCAACACTCCGAAATATAATACTGTCTTACCGAGTGAGTGTGACATACTTCGATGGAACAGACTCATGCTCTGACATTTTTGACTGTTGTTCATCAAGCTCAACCAATTTGCCTGACATTTTCCATTACACTGCTGTTTATTGTAAACTGTCAGTTGCTATTACAGTGTTCCCTCATTTATTGCGGGGGACAGGTTCCCAAAATAGCCCGCAACAAGTGAAATCCGTGAAGTACCCAACTTTATTTTTTTACAATGATGTATGTTTTAAGGCTGTAAAGCCCCTGACCATACACTTTATACACTTTTCTCAGACAGGCATGAACATTTTCTCACATTTCTCTCTTGTTTAAACACCGTCAAAGTTTGAATTTTAAGGTTGAAGGAATTTTAGGTTGGACACAAGAAATTAAGTGACTCGTATATTTCACTCCTCTGACCGTGCCTGCGTGCCTGTAGCGTTTTTGTATCCTTGATAAAACATATTGCTTCTGTTGTCGTATTTTATGCCTCCTCCTCGTCTTTCATGAATCAAAGATTCAGTCAATCTCCTCTGTGCCTTCACGTGCAGTACATGCGTTCAGCTTGCCGAATTTACATAGATGTTTGATCGCTAGCTGTGTGAATCTGCAGTGCTGTATGTGTGCAAGTTTTATCCCCGACAACACCCACAATATTGACGAAACGTTCTGCACAGTCAAAGGCACCTGTGGTCGCACCCAAAAGGCAGAGGAGGAAGCCAGCCATCATACAAAAAGTTGGACTTCTGGACATGCTGAAGGAAGGCAGAAGTTACGCTGCTGTAGAGCGCCGTTACGCAGTACTGTAAATTAATCTTTGGTTCATGGAGGATGAGGAGGAGTAGTAAAATAGGACGACAGGAGCAATATGTTTTAACAAGGATACAAAAACACTACAGCCGAACGCCAGGATCAAAGATCAAAGATGCCCTCCGTGGCAGACGTCTCTGTGACACTCTCCCGTGTTTTTCTATTTTTTGCTATTTTATTGTTCATTTTGGACATTCAACACACTCACGCAGTACATTACAACAGAGAGACACTTTTGAACATCGGCAGGGTTCACCATGAACCTTCATTTAGCCTCTCAGACTTTGCCTTTCTTCTGCGCCGGGAGAACGCAGCAGCCTGCGGACCTGGTGAGCTGAATACCCGGCGAGCAAAGCATCCGAGGCGTAAACGAGGCAAGCGAGCCGGCCTGCATGCTAGGCTAAAAGCTAGAGCGACGAGGCCACCGCTACCAAGCCTGCTGCTAGCCAACGTCCGCTCTCTTGAAAACAAGATGGACGAACTACGAGCAAGGATTACAGCTCAACGTGAGATCAGGGAATGCTGTGTCCTCACCTTCACAGAAACCTGGCTGACGGAGGATATACCGGACTCGGCGATCCAGTTGGAATCATTTGCTGCTTACCGGGGAGATCGGACTTTAGCGTCTGGTAAACACAGAGGTGGCGGCGTCTGTGTTTACGTAACCTGGGGAGCACACAGGACTCACCTCTCATGGTGACATCAGCTGATGTGCGCAGGGTTCTAAACAAAACAAACCCACGAAAAGCAGCAGGGCCAGACAACATCTCAGGACGTGCACTTCGGGTTTGCTCATCAGAGCTAGCTGATGTGCTTGCTGACATATTTAACCTGTCGCTTGCACAAGCATCTGTACCGACCTGCTTTAAGTCCACCACCATAGTGCCCGTACCCAAGAAGAGCAACGTGACCTGCTTGAATGACTATCGCCCTATAGCACTCACTCCTATTGTTATGAAGTGCTTTGAAAGATTAGTCATGACCCACATCAAAAAGAGCATCCCGGCGGCAACCGTGGACCCTCTACATTTTGCATATCGCCAGAACCGGTCCACGGATGATGCAGTCAACACTGCCATCCACACAGCCCTTTCTCACCTACAGGGCCAGGACACATACGTCAGAATGCTATTTATAGACTATAGCTCTGCATTCAATACAGTCAGCCCCCACAAACTCACAGATAAGCTCCTCACACTTGGCCTGTCTCCCTCCCTCTGTAACTGAGTGTTTAACTTTCTCACAGGCAGGCCCCAGTCAGTCAGAGTCCACAACCGCACATCCAGCTCAAGAATTGTGAGCACTGGGACCCCACAGGGGTGTGTGCTGAGTCCACTCCTCTACACGCTCTTCACCTACGATTGCGTGGCCTCCCAGAACAACACCAGCATCATTAAATTTGCAGATGACACTACAGTCATCGGACTGATCACTGGTGGTGTTGAAACATCATACAGAAGAGAGGTGGCGGACCTCATAGCTTGGTGTCGTGATAACAATCTCCTTCTCAATACAGATAAGACTAAAGAGATGATCATCGACCCAAGAACAAGGGAAAAGGAGCCACATAGACCCCTGTTTATTGGTGAGACTGAGGTGGAGAGGGTGAAAACCTTCAAGTTCCTTGGCACACACATCAGCGAGGACCTCACCTGGTCTCACAACACCCAACAAATTCTGAAGAAGTCCCAAAGGAGACTGTACTTCCTGAGAAGACTGAGGAAATTTGGCATGTCCACCACAATCCTGAGTTGCTTCTACAGATGCACCATCGAAAGTGTCCTTACCGCCTCCATCACTGTTTGGTACGGTAACTGTACAACACGTGATAGGAAGGCACTCCAGCGGGTGATCAAGACCTCACAGAACATTGTTGGGGCAGCCCTCCCCACACTGCAAGACATTTATAAATCTAGAGTCCTACGAAGAACACACAACCTCATCAAGGACAGCACACATCCACAACACTCACTATTCACACTCCTACCGTCAGGCAGACGCTACAGGAGTTTGAAGTCCAGGACCACAAGGCTGGCAAACAGTTTTTACCCACAGGCCATCAGGCTCCTCAACGAAGCACTCGCACACGCCGCACGCAACACACGCACACACTCATAGCACTTTTATTTATTTATTTATTTGTATTATTTACTTGTATTAATGTCTCGTCTGTTGTTGTTGCTTAATTTATTGGTATATATGTTTATGTGTTTATGTTTCTTATGTTCTTATTCTTTCATTTGTTTTCTTTCTTTTCTTGGGAGAATGAACAGAATAAGATTTTCATTGCATGGTATAACTGCTGTTTTACCATGCACATGACAATAAAACTCTCTTGAATCTTGAATCTTGAATCTTGAAGACGCACGGTCAGAGGGGTGAAATACACATGAGTCACTTAATAATTTATTGTGTCCAATCTAGAATGTTGATCATTAAAATAAAAAAGAATCTGAACTTTGACAGTGTTTAAAAAGAGATAAATGTGAGAAATGTAAAATTATGTCTGAGAAAAGTGTCTAAAGGTGTTTTACAGCCTTAAAACATAGACAATAATGGTGAAAAAAAAAAAAAGTTTGCTACTTTGAGGATTTCACTTATTGCGGCCTATTTTGGGACCATATCTCCCGCGATAAACAAGGAAACACTGTATTCCGTAACAGCGCCCTACAGCTGTGTCTTCCTTCAGAATGTCCAGAAGTCCAACTTTTTGTGTGATGGTTGTCTTCCTCTGCCTTTTGGGTGCAGAATGTTTCATCGACATGTTTGTCAGGGAGAAAACTTGCAACCATACAGCATTCAAAGTCACATGTGGTCAGCTTCTTCTGTTTTTCTGTGGTTTATCGTATTGGCGGTTAGCAAGTAGCTCACACGGTTAGCTAGGTTGCGAGACATGACAAGAGACAGCACAAAGGAGACGGATTGGCTGTAGACGATTGTCAATCAGACCGCAGAAGACAATGGGAGAATAGAGCGAGACACCACCGCCTCATGCTAAAGCACAGAACTACAACACAACTTCCCATAATGCAATTCTTCTTAAATGGCCAGGCTTGGCCTGTAACAGCATGCATATGCTGAAAAAAAAAAAAGCGCTAAAAACGCACCAAAAAATAAAACAGAGAAACAGTGAGTCCGCAAAAGGTGAACCGCGATGGAGCGAGGGAACACTGTATACGGATATTGAAAACACGATTTAAAAAAAAATTGGGCTTTGATTTTGATATATATAAAATTTTCCGAACAAAAAAGATGGGCCACCATATATTCAATTTTGTCTTATATCTGGGTCAGGAACTCATTCACATTTGTATGGGTGTATTGCTATATTACAGGATATACATGGTTTAAGTAGTCCCCCTTACAAAATAATAACATTTGCCTTTCTATCATCTCCTGTTGACACATTGTTCTCTCATTGGCTGTTCTGATAGGCTAAGAAAAGGCTCATCACCTTCTGTCCCCATGAGGCTCCGTCTTGTTGGGGAAAAGATTCAGAACTGTGAAGCCTTGCCCCAGGGCCTGTTGCAAACCGTCTGACCTTGTTGACAATGCCACCAGCTCCAAAACCAACACCGTGCTGGGCAACCGCAGAGACGTATGGAAGTACAAGATCTAGAGGATAGAAAAATGTGACTATTAACACACAATAAGACTTGCTCATACTATAAACAAAACTTGACCAAGTGCCATGTTATTTCAAGGACAACCTAAAGTAAATGAAAGTCAGTCCATTGCCTTGTGATGTAAAAGTGGAATCAGACAGTCAATCAAAAGGTGACACATTTCTATCATCTATATTTTAAACTCTAAATCTAAGCAAACAACTGATCAAATTATAAATTTATAGTGAATACTCTGACTGTAAATCGAGAGAGATGGTACGTTTTATCACTCAAGACTCCTTCTGTGCATGACACACACCAAAGCTGAAGTATTGTGGTGTATTTTCCAAAGAGAGAGGACACTACATTGCAATGTGTACTTTATGTTTAGTACTCTTTAGAGCCAAGGTGAATGGAGAGTTCTAACAGGCATGACATATACTGTGCAATAATAGCCGGCACATTGTATGTATGTCAAGAGTCGCTTCAAATGACATGCAAACATGCATGTTCCTTCTGTGAAAGGACATTCAGTACAAACTCATCCAGATGGTACATAGAGTCCCATGAGGCATAAGGTCTCAAATGCTGTAAAAATTGTGCAATAAAGACACATTACAAATACATATGATAACAAATAAATAAACCAGCAGGGATAGTGACAAGGAACAAAGGATAGAACGAGGAGACAAAAAAGAGGCGGGTCCCGTCTTACGAGCAAACAACCTCTTGTAAATACTGTAAATATGTGTTGTTGTTTTTTTTTTTTACCTAAACCACAAAGAGGTTGGGACGTTAATTGGAAGCTATCGGCAGAGAGGCTGCAATTCCAAAATTTGAAAGTCATCATATACTTGTATAATAGCTCAATTGTTTTAACTTTAATAATGATTTGGAATGCATGAGAAAGTGGAAAGGAAAACATAGCTCTCCTTGACCACATTTACTGTATTACCAAGTATATTGGACAAAACAGCAGCAACAGAACCAACCTTGTAATAGCGGTAAGTAGCAAATGTCTCTCATTACCACTAATGGGTTCATTGTGAACAACAATACATTAAGTGTAACATGCATGAGTTTCTGTGCTGATGCTGATCATTTATGATACTTCAAATCAACCAGGAAAAACAAAATCAACCAAAGGTGGCAGATGCTAAATCTCAACTGGATTTAAGAGTAAATTAGAGCTGTTAATGCCACGTTTTTTTGTTTAACAAAAAAATCTGTGAAATGCAGGATGGAAGAATAACAAAAAATGACATGATTCTCAAATACAAAACACATTTGTAACTACAAGAACATTATGTTTTCTGAGGAAAAAAAAAAGATTGATTTCATTGAGGTGTGCTGCATTTGATTTTCTCTGCCACTCTCCATCCCAGAGGTCCCTTAAAAAAGTAGTGAGATATCCAAGATAACAGACAGAAGAGACAGAATAACCTGGATGTGGAAGATTTGATATGGGACACATTTATGATGTACGTTGCTCTGCTGAATACACTCCTTTGGGATTATAGTTAAGGTTTGACCTTGCTATTTTACATTCACAGGACAGGCAAGCCTTTAGGGGGAGACCCTTTGAAATCACAGACGCCAGGTAGTTGGTAATTGCTTCCACACTCTGATCTGCCATTCAAATTGGGAATAATAGCCTAAACTACAACACAAGCCAAGCTCATTTACATGCAGAAAGGCTGAATATGACATTCACAAAATGTTCATCTTATATTGCTCCCTCAGCATGTTACTCTTCAAAACTATAAATCACAAGGTGGCCCCAACAATGGGGTAAAAATGTAAGCAGACATGACATAATAGACAAATGCTATTCATTCTGGTGGGTCTTTAAACCCCGCGATGAGCCATTACAAAAATGCATATATTTGAATTGAAATCCAAATTAAATATCAAAATTTAATATACATTGTGGTGATATTACTCTATAGTCAATGTTCAGTGTTTGATGAAAACACTGGATAGTCACCTGACACTATCAAATAAAATTGTCATGATTACTGCATGTCCTCAAAGTGGCCTCCACCATAATAAAGGTGCATTGGCCAATTGATAAAAAATAAGTGCTTCTTGTAAACAGACGCTACAAAATAAAACATAGTTTTGTTATGTTTATTTAAGTTTTGCTGCTTCTCTGCATTTTTTGCCCAAAAAAAATATTTTTTTTCCAGTTTGACTTGATATACACTCCCGATCAAAATGTTAAGACCAGTTAAAAAATTGCAAGAATTTATATGTTGCACCGTTTGATCTTCTAAGCAGAACTTAGTAGAACAAAAAGAAGAAATGGGAGTGAGCCAAAACATTTTTTGAGTGAGCAATTAATTGCAAACAAACATACAACTTAAATAGGCTGTTCATCAAAAGTTTAAGACCATAACTCAAAAAAAAAAAAAAAACAACACGAAACACCACTAAAGTACAAATAAAATGTTTAAAAAAGGACTCAGTAATGCTGTGCCATTCTTGTTCATCACTTCAAAAATTCATTTTGGCATGCTTGATGCCAGTGTTCCCGGGAGTCCAGTCCAGGGTGTACCCTGCCTCTTGCCCAAAAGTCAGCTGGGATAGGCTCCAGTATACTCTCACGACCCTACTGAGCAAGCGATACAGAAAATCAATGAATGAATGAATACACAGGATATTTTAAGAAGTTTAATATGATTTTCTTACTGTGTCCAACCTCAGCAGCAATGGTGCGCTGCGAGAGGCCTTGCTTATGCAGCCCAACAGTCCAACCATGTTCAGAGAGAGAAAGTTGACCCTGAATCCACATTTTCGCAAAGATTTTAGCTCTTAAAAGGTTGCGGTCTTAAACTTTTGTACAGCTGCTGAACAGCCTATTTCACTATAGTGGTTGTTTTTGTCTCACTCACATTTCTTCTTTTTGCATTTTGAAACTTTATTTAGAATCTCCGTTGGGCATTTCAGTGTGGAGTTTGCATCATTTCCCCATGCGTGGGTTTTCTACGGGTACTCCGGTTTACTCCCACATTCCAAAAACATGCAGTGGCAACCAGTCCAGGGTGTATCCTGCCTCTCGGCCAAAGTCAGCTGGGATAGGCTATACCCCTAGTGAGGATAAGTGAACTGATATGTGAACTGATTTATATATATATATATATATATATATATATATATATATATATATATATATATATATATATATATAAATAACAACTTATGCTGAAAATGTAATTGAATATAATTTCATAAACACAATGCATATGTTTTAAAAATTGAATTCATTGAGATGTGTCAGTGTGGAAAAGCTTATAAAGCCATTTCCAAAGCTTTGGGAATCCAGCGAACCACAGTGAGCGAGAGACATTATCCACAAATGGCGAAAACATGGAACAGTGATGAACCTTCCCAGGAGTGGCTGACCAACCAAAATTACACCAAGAGCTCAGCGATGACTCATTCAAGAGGTCACAAAAGACCCCACAACAACTTCCAAAGAACTGCAGGCTTCACTTGATTCTGTTCAAGTCAGTGTTCATGACTCCACCATAAGAAAGACACTAGGCAAAAAGGCCAGCATGGCAGAGTTCCGAGATGAAAACAACTGCTGAACAAAAAGAAGACTTGTTAAAGTTAATTGAGACTTGTCTCAATTTAACATGAAAACATCTTGATGATCCCTAAGACCTTTGAGAAAATACTCTGTGGTCTGACAAGACAAAAGTTTAACTTTTTAGAAGGTGTGTGTCCCATTACATCTGGCATAAAAGTAACGCCGCATTTCAGAAAAAGACCATCATAACAACACTAAAATGTGATGGTGGTAGTGTGATGGTCTTGGGATGTTTTGCTGCTTCAGGACGTGGCAGACTTGCTGTGATAAATGGAACCATGAGTTCTGCTGTCTACCTGAAGGAGAATGTCCGGCCATCTGTTCTTGACCTCAAGCTGAAACCAAGTTTGGTTCTGCAGCAGGACAATGATCCAAAACACACCACCAAGTCCAACGCTGAATGGTTGAACAAAAACAAAATGAAGACTTTGGAGTGGCCTAGTCAAAGTCCTGACCTGAATCCTATTGAGATGCTGTGGCATGACCTTAAAAAGGTGGTTTTCTCAGGGTACTCCGGTTTCCTCCCACATTCCAAAAACATGCATGTTAGGTTAATTAGCGACTCTAAAATTGTCCATAGGTATGAATGTGAGTGTGAATGGTTGTTTGTCTATATGTGCCCTGCGATTGGCTGGCAACCAGTCCAGGGTGTACCCCACCTGTCGCCTGAAGTCAGCTGGGATAGGCTCCAGCACCCTAATGAGGAGAAGCGGCATAGAAAATAGATGGATGGATCTGAAACATGTAAGTGTGACAAACATGCAAAAAAAATATAAAAATCAGGAAGGGGGAAAACACTTCACACCACTGTATATGCAGTATATAAATATATATGTAGATTTGCCGTCTCCACCTCAGTTGCAACAAATCAAACATGTTCACGAGGATGGCCTAGACTTTGATATTAAATATAATTCAGAAAAGAGTAACATCATGATTGTCAGGAGTAAAGAGGATATGAAATTAATTTTCCCTGACTTCTCACTGGCAGATAACACGTTAAAAGTCTATGATGAGGTGAAATATTTGGGCCATTATATATCCGCTGACCTGACAGATGATAGAGACATTTATAGACAATGTTGTATGCAATATGCACAAGCTAATATGCTTGTTCGTAAGTTTTCTATGTGCTCAGTATCTGTTAAAACTGCACTTTTTAAAGCATATTGTACTCCTATGTATACTGCCCACTTGTGGCAGCATTATAAAAAAAGCAGTATACATAAACTTCAGGTGGCATACAATGATGGCATGAGGATGCTGCTTAAGGTGCCCCGCTGGACTAGTGCCAGTCAAATGTTTGTCCAGGCTGCTGTGCCAACTTGTGCTGCTGTGTTACGAAACCTCATGTACAGATGTATGTGTAGGTTAACATCCTCTGCAAACAGCATCATATGTGTACTGACCAACCCTGTACAAAGCTCAGTCAGGTTCTTTTCTCGCTTGTGGAAACACTGGCGCCTTAATTTATATAGCAAGAGATAGCCATTTTTAATTTTTCTTTTTTGTTTG
This sequence comes from Dunckerocampus dactyliophorus, assembly GCF_027744805.1. Classification (NCBI taxonomy): domain Eukaryota; kingdom Metazoa; phylum Chordata; class Actinopteri; order Syngnathiformes; family Syngnathidae; genus Dunckerocampus; species Dunckerocampus dactyliophorus. Next base: position 21,770,227 of record NC_072819.1, on the reverse strand, counting down.
TGTGTTTCTGTTTTGTTTTTCATTGTTCTATGGACCATGCATGTGTCTGAAATAAAGTTGATGATGATGATGATGAAAAGAACAGACCCTCTCATAATGGCATGAGTGTGGAAGAACTTTTGTCAAGCGATGCACTTGCTGCTATTCAGCAAATAAACCCCACTGAAGAGTTCTCATCTTTTGGCTGAGATACAGTATTTACTTGCATGTTCTTCAACCGGCTCTTCCTTCTCAGTAAACTGGCAACGCTGCCCAATTTTGCAATTTTTTTCAATTTGCTGTTGAATATCCTAAATCAGAGTTTCTGCTACATGTAATTGATCGTGGCAGTGTGCCACTACAAAATAAAAGCTGTCACACCTTCAAAATGAGGGTTTCTTTTTTTAAAACAATTTGAAGTCATATATTATATGAATGGATATATATGCTATATAGATATATATGTAGCTTATCATTGGAAACAATTTAAAATATCATACAAATGTTTCACTGTGCTTTATTTTGATAAGCATTCACCAGAATCGCCTCTCTGCCTTGCTGGCACTTGTGCATGTGACCAGATACATGACACTTGTGTTGACTTTCACTTTGTTTGTTATTATTGGGAGAATGAACAACAGCCCGTAAAATTTAGTCAATTGACGACAACTTGTCACATGCTAAGCCCATCGATACCAGTGTGTCTTATCGCTCACGTTTCAAAGTCATTCCACTTTCTGTCATCTGTGTACACACATTGCCTGGATGGTGGCATCTATTTAGCTCGGAGCTACAAGTGGCTATTACGTTCATGGGATACATCAATCATCATCACATCTTACTTTTTTTAAAAATGTCAATTAATTTTGCTCTCTTGTTATCATTATAATACTTATAGCTTGTCTTCAAAAGTCTAGACGTGTGTCAAAGTTGTGCACCTGAGACGGATAGTGTGTACAGCTTTAACAATCATGCTATCGCAGGGGTCTCCAGCAGGTAGCTCGTAAGCTAGCAGCAGCTCAGCAGCTGATGTTGAGTAGTTCACCATATAATATTTGCTCAGTTGAAAGCTCCACCCCTCTTTTCACCAAACATGTGGCCGCAAGTCCAACGACACGACCACAATGTCGATCATCGAACTGCGGCCCAGGGTGTCCTGGTGCCAGGTGCACATATGAACATAATTATGCTTGAACATGGTGTTCATTATGGACAATCTGTGACGAGCACAGAAGTCCAATAACAAAACACCGCTCGGGTTCAGATCAGGGGGGCCGTTCCTCCCAATCACACCTCCCCAGGTCTCACTGTTGCTGCCAACGTGAATGTTGAAGTCCCCCAGCAGAATCAAGGGAATCCCCCGAGGGAACATTCTCCGGCACTCACTCCAAAAAGGGTGGGTATTCTGAGCTGCTGCAGAATACAACAGGCCTTGAGCCGGGGGGCCACAAGAATTGCCACCCCTGCCCATCGCCTCTCACTGCTAGCAGAGTGGAATAAAGACCAACCCCTTTCAAGAGGACTTGTTCCAAAGCCCTTGCTGTGCGTTGAGGTGAGTCCGACTATATCTAGCCAGAACTTCTCCACCTCACACACCAGCTCAGGTTCCTTCCCCACCAGAGAGGTGACATTCCACGTGCCAAGAGCTAGCTTCCGCAACCGAGGATCGGACCGACAAGCTCACTCTGCACCCGACCCCTTTGGCCCCTCCCATGGGTGGTGAGCTCATGGGAGGGTGGACCTATGTTACCTCTTTGGGCTGTGCCCGGCCGGACCCAATGGGTGCAGGCCGGGCCACCAGGCGCTCGCCATCGTGCCCCACCTCCAGGCCTGGCTCCAGAGGGGAGCCCCGGTGACCCGCACCTGGAAGAATGAAATCTTGGTCCTAAGTTGTGTCTCTTCATTGGATTCTGTTGAGCCGCTCTTTGTCTGGTCCCTCCCCTAGGACCTGTTTGTCATGGGTGACCCTACTCAACTTAGCAACTTGGCTCCTTGGATCATTGGGGCACGCAAACTTCTTCACCACAAAAAGTTGGTGGCTCAGGAAGGAGTGACTTACATTTAATGGATTATAATGACCATTCACTTTTTTTCGATGAAGTGTCTATCACTGGTACACATCAATCAGGCTTTTCCAACATCCCACCACAATGTCCAACGTCATCTCCTAAACAGAAGCTACATCTTCGACTGAACTCCTCTTGAACCTCTCCTGAGGTGTAGAAATACATTTGCAGTCCCCATTTAACAACGTGGAAAATTGCATTGTGCTCGAAGACAAGAGTCCAGAGACTGTGGATAATCCAGATGTGGCCATTGTTCTTGACAGATTTTCAATTCAAAAAAGGTACATTTTCTTTTTTCCTTGCATTTTCTTCATTGCTTTGATACATCTCCAAATTGATTATCTTCCAATTTCCGGCAAAGAGAAAGAAAACAGAAATGGAAGGTGAAAAAAACAAACACTGTCGCAGGGGACACTTGCTGAGTTTCTGTTTAACAGAAAGAATGCAATCAAAAACTGGCATGATTGGTTATAAACACAGGAAAACAATGACGAAAAACGTAACTAACTATGGAACTTGGAAAGTCAAACACCCCTGAGGTCTTGCAATTCAGAATATGATGAAGATTTGGGACAAAATTGCAGGTGCACAAAATGTCTCAGCTTGAACTACTGTGGGGCTCTTTTAACATTGGGCTGTTTCGTTAACATTGCAGCTACCCACCCACTGCATAATGAAATCGAACATCCCACCTTTAGGTGACAGACAAGCACACGTCTGGAAAAATTTGAACAATATTAGTTGAAAAACATGGCAGGCATCAAGCAAAACGTCTTTGCAGGAATTTAGCAACTATATGACCATAAGTCATTGACCTTGTGTCTAATTAGAAACCTTTTAGCGTACTGTATCTACATTACACAGTGGTGTGCAGTCAGGGCCAGCAAAACCTTCTCTGCTGCCCTAACCAATACCAGAAGCCTTGACCTACATTTACAACTTCAATTGTAGTATTTGTTGCGTGAAATAGTATTCATTTATTCCCAACTATTATTTTGATTTAGTAGCGTATTTCTTGTCTGCACTCCAATAATATACTGTATGTGTGTTAGGTTTTTTTGTCCAATCAGATTTCAGCCTATTATTAGATAAATATTGCATGTGAACTCCTTTAGATGATGATATAGTGTAAATGTTGTCTTAACCTTTATTCACCGAGCCCTTTAACTGACGCTCGTTTACAATCACCAGTGTACAACACATGACAATAAAACTCTCTTGAATCTTGAATCTTGAACTGATCACCGGTGCACCACCTGTATTCGAAGACAAGGGACTTCTGTTATTATTGAGGGTATTAGTATATCACGCCGACCGTGGCTACCTAAATTAATGTGTTGGGGTTCCCTTCTTTCTGAAAGCCTTATGTTTGCAACGCTACCCCGCCGCGGCAAATATTTATAGGGCTGGGCAATATATGAATATTTTTTAAAATATCGACATTTACTTTAAGCACAATATCAAAACCAACCATATCGTTGATATCGATTAAGACTGCATTTTCGCTATATCTCCTTCATCCCTGCATGCAGGAGGATGTAGGAGGGGTGGAGCAGAAGCCCGGCAGTTCCAGTCCAGTGTTGCCTACTACGATTTTGTCACTAAATCTGGCGACATTCCAACCCCCCTTGACGACATATTTTCTCAAAAGCGACTACCGACAAATCTAGCCGACAAATCTGGCGTCGTTGGTGAGGTTTTTTTTTTAGGTATTTATTCTCTCACTGAGCAACAGCGGGTGCTGTTGACAGGTCTGCCCCGCCCAAAGACGGTCACAAGCCAGCAGTATACAGTCTTCTCAGCCGCAATGCCGAGGGGTTGTAGATCGCCTTGTTTTACATAGAGAGATCTAAAACGCAAATGTTTCTTAATCTTCAGTAAGCCTTTATAAAAGAAGAGGGTGTGTTGATATTTTGTTACTCAATTGCTACTCTTTATTAGTAAAATTAAGTGGATTAGCTTACAATTCTTCGGGTAAATGTAAGTAAATGATAAGCTTACTGTACTGCGATGTTCTCAGTTGCTATTACATATACAGTCAAACTTGTCTATAGCGGCCACTAGAGGGAGACTGCAAAAGTGGCCGCTATGGACAGGTGGCCTCTATAGACAGGTTGGCGTCCAGTTTGAATGTTGACCAGTACAGGAAAATAAAAGAAAAAAAAAGGGATTTTTTTATGTTGACCAGTAGAGGGCACTGTGGGGACTGCGGATAAAAGTTGTACAGCACTACTAGGCTTGCTATTATCCACGACCCACAGAACAAAGCTGTGCTAGTAATGTCTTACGCTTGTTTTTAATATTTTACTTTTTATACGGCAGAGTGTCATTACAGCTTTAGTTCATCAGGAAGTGACGGGAAGGGACGGTGGGCGTCCCGAGCAGGAGAGCTAGGCTCAGTGCTAGCTGTGAGTTTCGAGAGAGTTGGGAAGTGTGTTTATGTTGGCGTGGATGTAAAGTCCTGCAGTGTTCTCCGCTGTTAATAAAGCCATTAAAGTGCATCGGCGACGTGAGTCTCTCCTTCCCCACAGCAAGCGGCATTACAGTATTGACCAGTGCACATTGTCTCACACCAGGAAATAAACGGTGTCACTTGTTACAGGCATTGTCTGGACAGCTATGTAGTGGGGCTTGTTTAACCTTTGCCTTGTGGGCAAGCAGGAAGGAGAGACGAGATTGGAGGTGCGTGTGTTCTGAGCTAAATAAAGTTGGCAGAAGCAACAGCAGAAGTTTCCTTCTTTGCTGGAGTCAGGTCGCCCTTCCTACGGTTCGGAGCTGAATAACACTGACAAGTTAAGTGAACGGCAAAGAAGACGGCTTTTTTTGTGTCAAATACAGAAGATGAGGACTTTGATGTATTTGTGGATGAGGATTGATCAAAAATAACGTGAGTACATTCTAAAATACTTCAATTAAGTACAACCAAACTCAGTTTTGCTCCCGCTGCTTTTTAAAAACATATGCTAGCATGGTTTTAGCGTGCAGGCAGTATTATATTGCATTGTAGCGTCGCTGGGAGCACGTCCTGTTCCCAGCCTATGTTGTGGTAATGTTTTGGTGCAAATGCTCTTAAAGTTACATGTTTGACCAGGAAATAGCAAGCTCAAAAGAAGACGGCTTTTTTTATGTGGAACAACTGACAGTTTGTGTGGATCTTGTGAATGATTGTGACTGAGCTAGGACTCAGTAATTAAAGTCTACACAAGACGGCTTCATTGATTGAAAAAAAAAACTTTTCCGTGCATGAAGCTTCTACTTGAGTCAGTAATTTGGCCGCTATATGCAGTCAGATATTGACCAAGGGAGACAAAATGGGTGGGTGCTGGCCGCGTTAGACAGGTGACTGCTTTACACAGGGTCTATAACATGTAAATTTGCTGCGGGGGATTTTTCAGTGGCCGCTATAGGCAGGTAGCTGTTCTATAAAGGTGGCCGCTAAGACAGGTTTGACTGTACTCACCAGAAAAGTGTTCTACTCACGAACCACACTGGGTCATGTTAAAGGAATAAACACAGCATAAATTGTTATTCGCTGTTCAATTGTGCTCATTTAAAAAAGTTCTCTAAAAAGTTATTTTATTTGGATGAAATTATGGTCAATGTTAAATTAACAAACCAATAATCAAGTTTATTTGTACTTTTTAAGTGTTCTTTCCTACTCTAAGTCTCTCCTATGGGGTTATGTTTTTTACTACAGCATTTTACAATGGCATGTGCAAATTATATGCAAATTAGACGATCACGTCATCTAGTGACTTCTAGGACAGCCAATAGCTACTTTTCTTACTAATAGTTGGCAACAGTGCTCCAGTCAAAGCGACAGCATCTGCGGTGGAAGAATACGTCAGCAAGGAATAAGTGGTAGCTCAATAATGTGGAGATACTTATAAAATATTTTTCACCACCTTAAAACTTCACAAACTCCAATACAAGGAATGTGTGAAGCTGTGCACTGTTTGCCACGCTCCTGTTGCGCTCCTCATGAAAGGAAAAGAAAAGTGGTGTGCTATTATAAATAGGTGTCCTATCACATTGCTAAGATATGGTACCCGTTGCAACAGGCAAAAAAACGGCTTTGAAAACCTGCTGAAAGCGATGGACTCGCGATGTTCAGCGAGCTTCGCAGTCACAATTATTTAGCACGACAATCTCTACCACAAATGTACAAGGAAGTTAGACAGGCAGTTGCTAAGCCTGATGCACTTGACAGGTTGGTGTTCCTGGCACAAAATAAGGACATGTTTGTGTCTTCTAAAAATGTTTACCTAAAAAAATACTACTTTTGAATTTAAAAGTATTTTTGAGCTGTTGACATTTTAAAAAAGGAAGTGAACAACATGTACTGTACAAGATGTAGATTGGAAGGGGGGTAGGATTAAATAAGCTTTGCTTCTTCCTACTCCTTTTGGACATGTGGAACTGTCAAAGAATGATTCATGAGATGTATTCCATTGTAACCTTCATGTTCAAATAAACTAAACCAAACCAAACCAAACCAAAATTTCCTCTTAAACCTTTATTCTTGGTTCTTTTGTTATTAGATGAGGATTTGAGCATAGCTAAAGGTTTGTTGTAAAAAAAAAAAAAACGATTATATTTGACTTTTTCTATATTTATTTCAAAAAGAGAATGGCCTACTTTATATTAGAGGCTATTTTTAGATAAGATCTTTTATGTGTGTCTTTCATGAAGCTTTAAAATTTCAAAAAACATTCTCATGTTAAGTATTTATTTTAATAAATCAACTTGACACTCATATTTGGCTTTGATTTTGTCTAAACTCACTTTGTTTAAAAAATATCGGGATATATATTGTATATTGATATTCAACCTAAATATATCGGGATATGAGTTTTGTTTCATATCGCCAAGCCCTAGCCATTGTTTTTTTGTGTCTGCCGAAAAAAATGATGGCCAGCCCACTGAAGGCCCAGGTACAAAATGCACTGGCCGCCACTGATATTACATGTATGCTAGCATGTCTTCCAAAGCATTTTGAGCATAACCTATAGGGTAGAGCCACAAATGTCATTTAAATGGGGTGTTTTCACATGACTGTTTTGCATTTCCCCCTAAAGGTTTTACATTAGTCCTGTGAGATTTTGCCTCCACCCAACATCACTGGTTACTAAAAAACAGTTAGCATCTGCAAAGCCTGCAGAAACTTGAGACCTAATATGAATGTTATACTTTGAAGCAACTCACGTTTGTCTGTTTTGTTTAGACTTGCTCGTTGAAAGTAGCCTGTAGCAGCAATATTAGCGAGTTGGTTCTTCTAACCTCACAGTGCTTCACACATTTTCCTAATTGACACGTTGAGTGTGCTGCTCAAGGACATTTCCACACAAGAGGCTGGCTGCAGTTGGAACAGCTGCCTGGGCACTAGGTATATAGGCTGCTTGTAGTTTGCATGCTTAGCTGTTCATAGGTTATGCATTTGTGCGTGTGTGTGTGTGTGTGTGTGTGTGCGCACGCACGTGTATGTGTAAGATTAAAGGCTGATGTTTACAGCATTGGGAAAAAAACAATATATTAAAAACACAATTCAGCTTTGATGCATTATGCATGCCGTTATTGTTACACAGCTGAATTCCATGTGACGACACCCTGAGATTTTGCTATTAAAAGACAAACGTTCTGTGAAGATATGCAAACAAATTGACTCAGGAGGATTCTCAGCCATGCAGCTTTCATATTAGTTTTGGCAGGCTTACAAATACATTGCAGGTTGGGAGGCACAAAATCAGCAGGTATTCACATTACATATACTCTCTGTGTGAAATTATATTGTTGTCACAACATTTGGAAAGATGAGATGGTGGTGTGGATAATGACGGCGAGAGAGGCTATTCCGTTAAGCTTAGAGTGTGGCTGAATCACAGCTCCTACAAGTATGAATGTACAGTTTGGTATGACTGAGCCTTCAGCTTCCAATGTATGGCTTAGTGGCTTAGTGATGAGCTTGTAGTATAATGGTAGTGATAATGGGTCATTTGTAGTGGTGTCACAAGATTAAAACATGACCATATTTCTTGTTTAAGACAAAAGCTGTCTCGCGAGAAAAGGGCAGACAGAAGCCAATCAGACTGAGCTATAGCATTGCATCTGTGAATGACAATACACGTAATATGGAAGTGGCAGTGCGCAAAGCAGGATTGGAACCGCACATTAAGTGTTTTAGGCACACTATAAACCTTGCAATCCAAGCTGGCCTCGGGTTGTCCCCACGTCATTCAGCGGGTGCTTCTTTTCATGGGAGTTCAACAGCTGTCACGGTGTAAATATCCAAGCAGAAGCAGTAGTAATTCTACATTTGGTCAAATTTAAGATTTGTCAGATTAAAACACGGTCGCTGCATAAGGCTTCTATCAAAATGTGATGTTAGCGTCTATTTTAGAAATCCACTACTTCCTGTATCCATACTCTAAGCATCATGGGAACTGTATTCTTTTTAGTGTAAACATAAAACTAATCTACTGCAATCTGTTTTACTTTTACATGTGCCTTTATAACTACACATCAACATTAATGGTAAGTAGTAGCAGCTACAACTGGTGTGTTTTTTATTAACATATATTTTTGTTAGTTTAATTTCAGTTTTTGTTTCCATTGTGGAAAAAAGTTCAACAGTTAAAAGCACCATGCTTCAGTCATGCATGCCAAGTTAAAAAGCATTTCAAAATGTTTGGTTTGGTTTAGTTTTGTCACGTTCGTCAGTGGTCTGTCTTCGTGCTCTATGTCACTCTAGTTCCTGCCTTCTCCTGGCCTGTGTTTTTCCCTTGCAGTCACACCTTGAGTGGGCTAGAGGCGGGGATGCTGGGCACACCTGTAACTGATTACTCGCCATCCATTTAAGCTGACTGCTTACAGCTGGACGCTGCTGGTTCTTTGGTTCTGACAACCGCCGCCTGCCCCAACGTGGACTCCTACCACGCTACCAGTCTTCTCCTAGCTTCTACTTTTAGCCAGGCTAGCCCAGCTGTTACCCAGCTACCCAGCACGCTCCTTCTATTGTGTTTTTGGACTATTTCATGGAGACTCCTAGTTCTGCCTTTTCTGCACCATCGCTTTCTGTTATTCTGATTGTAATTTTGCCTGCACACTTGCATTAAAGTGTTGAACTGCATCTAAAGCTCCCTGCCTCTGCTTCTGGGGTCCCAACCCCCTCTCCACTCGTCACAAGTTTATTTGAACATGAAGGTTACAATGGAATACATCTCATGAATCATTTCATAGTTCCACATGTCCAAAAGGAGTAGGAAGAAGCAAAGCTTATTTAATCCTACCCCCCATCCATTCCAGATCTAGTACAGTACATGTTGTTCACTTCCTGCATTCCATCTTATATTTTCTATAATAATTAGTGTAATAATAAATAATAGTAAAAAAAATAAATAAATAAAAAAAACTAGCATGACAGAACAATCAGTGTAATAATCAAGACTCTTCTGCCTTGTATTTAGCAAACATCAACTGCTTGTATTGTTTTTTGAATTTGCTCATCTCTGTACATTGTTTGAGTTCCTTACTCAATCCATTCCATAATTTAATTCCACATACGGAAATGCTGTGGGTTTTTCAGCGTTGTTCTCGCATATAAATGTTTTAAGTATAATTTTCCTCTAAGATCATATTTCTCCTCTCTGATAGAGAAATAATGTATGAGGTTTTTGGGTAACGAGTTGTTATTAACTTTATACATTATTCTAGCGGTTTGAAAGAATGCTAAATCTGCAAATTTTAATATCTGTGATTTTAAAAATAAAGGGTTTGTGTGTTCTCTATACTTGGCATTAGGAATGATCCTAACCGATCTTTTTTGCAGTACAGTGAGTGAGTAAAGATTACTTTTATTATTATTACCCCATATCTCCACACAATACATTAAATATGGTAATACTAAGGAACAGTAAAGAGTGTGGAGTGATTTTTGATCAAGAACATATTTTGCTTTATTCAATATAAATATATTTCTCGCCACCTTTTGTTGTATATATTGAATATGAGATTTCCAACTCATTTTTTCGTCTATCATGATCCCCAGGAATTTGTATTCTTTCACTTTTTCAATGTCCACTCCGTTTATTTGTATTTGATCGTACGTATCCTTTTCTGCTATTTTCAAATAGCATTATTTTAGTTTTACTTAAATTCAGGGATAATCTGTTTCTGTCAAACCATGATTTTAATATGACCATTTCATCCTTGACCTTTTCAATGAGTTCTTGTAGCTGCATTGTTTTGTGGATCTGTTAAATAAAAAAGTCTAGTCCAGTATATTTTGTCATTGTAGTTTTCTTTAAAGTAATTTTCAAAAATTGTCTCGTCTCGTTGTCATGAAATCAATGTTGTGTATCGTCTCGTCTCATGAGGTGAGTTGTACACCCCTAGTCATTTGTTTGAAGTTTGAATTCAATTTCAGAAAATCTTTGGTTAATATAAATTATTAATTTCACCTTTACTTTACGAAGTAAGGTCAATTGAGAAGTACAGCACCTGTAAACATAACAAGTTTTAACCAAATTTCTGGGACGTTTTGGAGAGAATACCATGAGACTTTGTGTCACGGGAGGGTGCAGTAATGGCACGGCTCACGGTGTTCATCTTTCTAATTGGCCAAAAAATGTAAAAGTTACAAAGAGCTGGTCAAAAAACAGATGCCATTGAAGTGGTCGATGTTATGCTCCATGCATTTCAACAACGATTGCTTTGAGAACTCATTTAGCCTCTAACAAATAAACAAGGCACAGCCACCTTGGTTTCAGGTGGGTCCATGACCATCCTTACATGTAAATGGAATGCTAACAAAGGTGATACCACCCAAACGACCATTGTTGCCGAGCAGAGCCCCCACTCCATTGTATCCTAAGGATTGTCATTTGACACCACTAAAGAGCCAAACCATTCTTGGCTGGGCATGCCTCCTCCTTTAGAGGATAAATAGATTGGATCTTGCCCAAAGTTCTCAGACTAGAACTATACCATCTAGTCTGACGAATATGTGTTCCACCTAGTCTTTGAACTGATGAAGCCTGCAAGGATGAGATGTGAAACATCTTCTAAGACAACCTGAAAAGTCCAGTTGTGATGGATTCAATGCCCTGAGAATACGATGACCTGGATGAATGAGAATATTCATATGCACATTGCTTTGAGGACATTTGCAGTGTTGCCAGAGAGCTGGCATACAAACGCTCTACCAAGCTTCTTCACCAGTTAAAGTTTTTCTTCTCTCCGCCGTGTCTGTCGGCACCATGTCTGTCAGCACAGTGCATGCACAGCTTTCACTGCTGATTGGCTGTTACCCGGGACATGGCGCTGTGTGTAACCAATCAGATGGTGCTATGTATGTGACAATGCTGGAGACAGAATTGCAGACAGAGAAGGTCGGCTGCATCGGAGCCAAAATTACCCAGTTTGATATACTGTATATACATTTAGAAGGGCTGTAAAGAAAAGCGCGTTAACACCGGTAACTACAACAACATGAATAAAACGAACTTGCCCACCTAAACATATCCACCCGACCCAGTTTTCCCATCTGGGGAAAAAAAAACTACACAGCGTCAGTCAACACTCACCGAGACGTTTCATCAACTAAGTAAATAAATGGCATGCGTTCTCAGAGTGTAGTTTAATACATTGCCAAGGAAATGCTACAAAGACGAAATATTGAAGGAAATATTGCATTATTATGATACATTACAGCATTCACACAATAATATACAGTTACGTAAAAAATTATTAGACCACCAATGTTTTTGCAGTTTCTTGTTCATTTTAATGCCTGATACAACTAAAGGTACCTCAGTTTGGACAAATAAAACAATGACAAAAAAAATAGCTCATAAGAGTAAATTTTTTTGGCAGTACAATGCTATAGCTATTAATATAAGAACTTAAGTGATTTGGGTTACTATCAAGAAAACCAAGGAAGTTGCTAGATATCAGCTCTTAAATTAACTCTTATGAGCTATATTTCAAGATTCAAGAGTTTTATTGTCATATGCATAGTAAAACAGCAGTTATACTATGCAATGAAATTCTTATTCTGTTCATTCTCCCAAGAAAAGAAAGAAAACACAAGAAAAAGAATAAGAACATAAGAAACATAAATACCAATAAATTAAGCAACAACAACAGAAGAGACATTAATACAGATAAATAATACAAACAAACAAACAAATAAATAAATAAATAAATAAAGTGCTATGAGTGTGTGCATGTGTTGTGTGTGGCATGTGTGAGTGCTTCGTTGAGAAGCCTGATGGCCTGTGGGTAAAAGCTGTTTGCCAGCCTTGTGGTCCTGGACTTCAAACTCCTGTAGCGTCTGCCTGACGGTAGGAGTGTGAATAATGAGTGTTGTGGATGTGTGCTGTCCTTGATGAGGTTGTTTGTTCTTCGTAGGACTCTAGATTTATAAATGTCTTGCAGTGAGGGGAGGGCTGCCCCAACAATGTTCTGTGAGGTCTTCATCACCCGCTGGAGTGCCTTCCTATCATTATATTTGTTATCATCATTACATTTGTCCAAACAAATGTACCTTTAGTTGTACCAGGCATTCAAATGGACCAATAAACTGAAGAAACAAGGGTGTTTTTTTTTTTTACTTATTTGTTCCATAATGCTCAGAATCCTTCAAAAAAAACTTAAGATGACTGTCTTACTGCACCCAACCTCAGCAGCAATGAAATGCTGCGAGAGGCCTTGCTTATGGAGCTCGACAATCCAACCACGTTCAAAAAGAGAACGCTTCTTAGCTTTAGCCATCAGAAGGGCATGACAGTGTGAATGCCTGAGAGGAAATGGAAATTTTGAGCAGATTTTGGCTTTTATAGCCTGTGGTCTTAAACTTTTGATCAGGTGAAAAACAATCTATTTCATTTTGTTTTTGGTTTAAATTACAAGTTCCAAATGTTTTTTTTTGTTGTTTTTTTTTGTCTCACTCTACCTTCTTGCTTTTGCATATTGTAGCTCTACTTAAAACCTCATTAAGATCCAAATGTGCAAAATGCAAATTCTAGCAATTTTTCAACTGGTCTTAAGATTTTGATCAGGAGTGTATAAGGACGTCCTGTCACTTTATCTTTCTGGTAACAAAATAGAATAAAAATGGACATAGCTGCAAATTGTGATTAATTAATTGAAAACGTGATTAATTAGATTGGATTTTTTTTATCAGGCTGCACGGTGGTCTAGTGGTTAGCATGTTGGCCACACAGTAACAGTCTGGAGATCGGGAAGACCCGGGTTCGATTCTCCCTTGGGCATTTCTGTGTGGATTTTGCATGTTCTCCCCGTGCGTGCGTGGGTTTTCTCCCCCCACATTCCAAAAACATGCATGTTAGGTTAATTGGCGACTCTAAATTGTCCATAGGTATGAATGTGAGTGTGAATGGTTGTTTGTATATGTGCCCTGCGATTGGCTGGCAACCAGTCCAGGGTGTACCCCGCCTGTCGCAGAAAGTCAACTGGGATAGGCTACAGCATACACCCGCGAACCTAATGAGGAGAAGCAGCATAGAAAATAGATGGATGGATGTTTTTATCATTATATAACAAGTTATATAATTCTTAGTACAACGACATATCACAATGCAAATATTACTACTACTATTAATGATAAAAATCAAATCTCACTTTTATTTTTGTATTGTTTACAAATGCTATGTTGCATTCAAGTGTATGCTACATTTCAAGCGTTATTCCAAGCAGCAAATGTTGACTGTGGTGGTGAATTTCAGGAGCTCAGGTTATACCTGACAAACAGGGACTCTTAAAAAGGTAGTAGGGCGTGGTGGTAAGGTGCCAATTTTAACGTGAAAATTGTGATTGTTTTAAATTATGATTCCTACTACTCTTTATATTTTTTCTTCTTTACAATTTTTGCATGCCCAACCGCATTTTGCCCCATGGTGACCACTGTGAGGAGCTATACTTTTGATTCCATTTATACACATGCTCATAATATCCATCCATCCATCTTGTTCCGTTTATCCAAGATCAGGTCGCCGAGGCAGTAGCCTAAGCAAGGGAGCCCAGACTTCCCTCTCCCCACCTACTTCATCCAGCTCCTCCTGGTGGATCCTGAGGCATCCAAAGTCCAGTTGAGAGACTTACTCTCTCCAATGTGTCCTGGTTCTTTCCCCAGGCCTCCTACCGGTCGGACATGCCCTGGACACTTCCCCAGGGAGGTCTCCTGACCAGACCAGACCCAAGCCACCTCAGCTGGTTCCTCTCAATGAGGAGGAGCAGCTGTTCCCCCAGATGACAATGCTTTTCATCTTTTCTCTCAGGGAGAACTCAGCCACCTCATTCCGTCCACTTGTACATGCGAGCTTGTCCTTTCGGTTACTACCGAAAGCTCATGACCATAAGTGAGGGTTGGAACGTACTGTAGATCGACTGGTAAATTGAGAGCTTTGCCTTTCGGCTCAGCTCCCTCTTAACCACAACGGACCGGTGCAGAGTCTGCATCACTGCAGACGCTGCTCCAATCCACTTGTCGATCTTATGTTCCATCCTTCCCTCAGTCGTGAACAATACCCCGAGGTACTTCACCTCCTCCACTTGGATCTTGAATTGAGGAGGTCTTGGAAGCATTCCTTCCACAGGTCCACAACATTTCGAGTCAATGTCAGCAGCACACAATCCCAATCATACATAGTGTTGACAGTGTACTGCTTCACCCTCCCGAGATGGTGGATGGTGGTCCAGAATCTCTTTGAAGCCACCCGGGAGTATTTCTCAATGTCTTCTCCGAACTCCTCCCATGTCTGAGGTTTTGCCTCAAAGCTGCCTCTGGAGTCCCACGGACCAAAAAGACCTGATAGGACTCCTCCTTCAGCTTAACGGCATCCCTCACTGCTGATGTCCACCAACGGGTTCTGGGATTACCACCACGACAGGCACCGACCAATTGACAGCCACCGCTCCAATCAGCCGTCTCCCCAACAGAACATGGCCCTCTCAGACTCAATGTCCGCTTCCTGCCTCGGAATGGTCATAATATGAAATATTATATGAACATTTTATAGTATTTAACATAAGGTCATTGATCTTCATTGAGTGACTAGACAGGTTGAACCAGTTTAATTTCTTCCTAAACTGCTTAAACTCAAGCATAACCACATAATATTTAATGGAAGCAGAGATAAATACGTGTTAAAAGTTAAGGAGACAGCTTCTACAAATCTAAAAAAAAAAAAAAAAAAAAGGATTTTCTCTCACCACAGAGCGACTGCTTTGAGGAAAAACAATGAATGTTGTTGTATGTCCCTGGAGATGAGCAATGGATGAAGGAAAGGGAGAAAAAAAGTTGATGTCGTTCAGACAACAGAGAGGCAAAAAATAACAGATGGAGGACAAGGAAAAGCTGATCTATCAGCCAAAGATAAGATGACTGCAGCAATTACTGAAGCCGCAGCCCAATTATCTGAAATCCCTCCGAGGATAGGGAGTGACAATGATGAAATTTGTATCCAGCAAGGACAGAGAGCAATTGTTTTAAATGCGTCCCAAAAAAAAATGTATCGTTTAATGTTTTGAGCTGTGCAGACTATTTTAGTAAACTATAATTCAAAAGTGAGGTCACCCCTCACATTTCAGCAAACATTATTGTATCTTCTCAAAGGGCAATACTGTAGAAATGAAACTGATATACTTTACAGTAGTCCGTGTACAGCTGGTACAGCAGCATACATTTACTGTCCTCTGAAAATGACTCATCACACAGCTGTTTTGTCTGAATAACTGGGAACACAGGTGAGTACATTTCACAGTGAACAAGTCCAAACTGTCTCCAAAGTGTCAATATTTAGTGTGAGCACCATTGTCATCCATCACTGCCTTAACCCTCTTGGACATGGAATTCACCAGAGCCGCACCAGTTGTTACTGGAATCCTCTTCCACTCCATGATGACATCACTGGTGGAGCTTTTGATGCAAGACCGTAAAACACCTTGAGCTCCACCACCTTCCTTCCACTTGATGATGCCCCACATCTGCTCAATTGGGTTCAGGTCTGAAGAGGACATACTTGGCCACTCCATCAGAAAGGCACTTGTTAACTTGAAAGTTGACAAGAAACTCCTTATGTTGGAAAACTGCCCTGTGGCCTAATTTCCCAAGGGAAGGGATTATGCTCTGCATCACAATGTCACATACATTTCCCTTAATGAACCACGGCTGCAGCTATCAAATATTTTAGTACTTCAGTATTCTGCTGAAAGTTAATTTGATTAATCGAGTAATCAGATAAAACGTATTTTTGCTAGGTTAAGGCGCAATTATAAATTAACAAGAGAAAATAATACATTTTATTTAAGAGCCCTAAATGTAGACTGGCTGACTAGAAATAAGACAAATATTATTTTAATAAGATTTTGACTTTTTGCAGTGCTCAAAGTAAAATTAAGACACCTACTGTAGTGGAAGACATTAGGATATTTTAGCTATCAAACAAGCAAGTGAGACACACACTCGCTTGTTCTACTACACAGTATTATCTGTTAGAAATGACCAGCTACTGATTTATGAGCTAAAGTGGATTTATTTTCCATCTTCTTAACTTCCACGCTGCCTTTTTGCAGAATAAATCAACCCTGTATGAAGTCATATTAACCTTAAGAGCATACCATCGTAATAAACTAGCCACAAAATCGAAGTTTGGATGTAACTATTTGGTAAAATGTTGGTTTAATTGACTTTAAAATCTGTTTTTAAATACGATTTCAAAAAAAGCTATATTTGACATAAAATACTGAAGCCTATTTTATGCTCAAGTGAACAAAAGCATAACATACAGCCAAGTTCACGATGAAGCTCTTATTTAGAATAATGACCAAATTGAACATCTTAAGCAAGTCGATTTTAAAATTTTAGTATTTGTTTTTAATGCTATTAACGGCCTTGCTTCCGTCGTACCTGTCGGAGCTTTTAACTATCCGCAATCACGGCAGGGCCCTGCGTTCCTCAGGACAGCTTCTGTTAGAAGTCCCACAGGCAAAATACAAACAGTGGGGCGACCACTGTTTCTCCGTCCCTGCTCCCAGACTGTGGAACAAACTGCCCACTGTTATTCGAACCACTACTGAAGTCTGACTTTTTAAATCGAAATTGAAAACTTATTTTTTTAGACAGGCGTTCAACACCGACTAGGGCGGTCTTGTATTTATTTTCATTTTATGCATATTTATTTCTTGTCGATTCCCATTTTATGTACTTTTAAAGGCTTTTAGCACTCTAAAGCACTGATAGTTTTTTTTTTTTTGTGTGTGTTTACTTTGTGTTTATGTTCTGTTTGTATGCTGTGTTCTTATGTATCGTTTTATTGTAAAGCACTTTGGGAGCCTGTGGGCTATTATAAAGCGCTATATACTGTAAATAAACTTTGATTGATTGATTGATTGAAGTCAAAGGTTTACCATTGCAAATGCAAAAAAAAAGCATGGGTAAAATAAGATAACATTTGGAGCCAGCCACTCTTGATTTCATAAAACCACAAATAGAGTGTAGTTAGTCAGAAGGATACATTTAAAGTAGTCTGCAGTTTTCTGACAGTAGGATCAAGCAAGTAATCTCCAAATGAACTGATTAAAAGAAATGCAGAAGTAAGCACAATTTAGACATACATAGTCACTAGCAAAGATGGATGTTGGCACTAAATGCAATAATAAATGCAATAATCATTCAATAATAATCCCCCCGTAGACCCACCACCTGCGGGGGCAAGCATAAGGGTCCGGTGCATTGCGTTTTGGGTGGCGGTCGAGGGCGGGCACCTAGGCGACCTGGTCTTCGGCGGCCAAATCTGGTTCTTGGGACATGGAACGTCACTTCTCTGGCGGGGAAGGAGCCCGAACTTGTGAGAGAGGTTGAGACATTCCGACTAGATATAGTCGGACTCACCTCGACCCACAGTTTGGGTTCTGGATCCAAACTCCTCGAGAGGGGTTGGACCTTGTTCTACTCTGGAGTTGCTGCAGGGGAGAGGCGGCGAGCTGGTGTGGGCTTATTAATAGCCCCCCGGCTCGGTGCCTCTGTGTTGGAGTCATCCCCGGTAAACGAGAGGGTCATTTCCCTACGCCTTCGGGTTGGGGAAAGGGTCCTGACTGTCGTTTGTGCGTACGCGCCAAACGGCAGTTCAGAGTACCCAGCCTTCCTGGAGTCCATCAGAGGGGTGCTGGAGAGCACCCCAACTGGTGACTCTGTCGTTTTGCTGGGAGACTTCAACGCCCATGTGGGCAATGACAGTGTGACCTGGAGGGGCGTGATTGGGAGGAACGGCCTCCCCGATCTGAACCCGTGCGGTGTGATGTTGTTGGACTTCTGTGCGAACCACAGTTTGTCCATCACAAACACCATGTTCCAGCATAAGGATGTCCATAAGTGCACATGGCACCAGGACACCCTAGGCCGCAGGTCTATGATCGACTTTGTAGTCGTATCATCAGACCTGCGTCCGCATGTTTTGGACACACGGGTAAAGAGAGGGGCTGAGCTGTCAACTGATCACCACCTGGTGATGAGTTGGATTAGATGGCGGGGGAGGATGCCGGACAGACCCGGGAGACCCAAACGTGTAGTGAGGGTGTGCTGGGAACGTTTGGCAGAGTCTCCTGTTCGTCGAGTCTTCAGCTCTCACCTCCGGCAGAGCTTCTCCTGCATCCCGGGGGAGGACGAGGATATCGAGTCCGAATGGGCTCTATTCCGTGCCTCCATTGCTGAGGCAGCCGATCGGAGCTGCGGCCGCAAGGTGGTCGGTGCCAGTCGTGGCGGCAAGCCCCGAACCCGATGGTGGACACCAGAGGTCAGGGCTGCCGTCAAGCTGAAGAAGGAGTCCTATCGAGCATGGATGGCTTGTGGGACTCCTGAAGCAGCTGACGGGTACCGGCAGGCCAAGCGGCACGCGGCTTCGGCGGTGATCGAGGCAAAAACTCGGGTGTGGGAGGAGTTCGGTGAGGCCATGGAACACGACTTTCGGTCGGCCTCGAAGAGGTTCTGGCAAACCGTCCGGCGCCTCAGAAAGGGGAAGCAGTGCCCGGTCCACACTGTTTACAGTGGGGACGGGAGCCTGCTGACCTCGACTGAGGATATAGTTGGGCGGTGGAAGGAATACTTTGAGGCCCTTCTCAATCCCACTGACATACCTTCCCTAGAGGAAGCAGAGACTGAGGATACGAACGCGGACAGTTCCATCACCGTGGCTGAGGTATCTGGGGTAGTCAAAATGCTCCCCAGTGGCAAAGCTCCGGGGGTGGACGAGTTTCGCCCTGAATTCCTCAAGGCTTTGGATGTTGCGGGACTGTCTTGGCTGACACGTCTCTTCAACATTGCGTGGAAGTCGGGAACAGTACCTCTGGATTGGCAGACTGGGGTGGTGGTCCCCCTTTTCAAGAAGGGTGACCGGAGGGTGTGTTCCAACTATAGGGGGATCACACTCCTCAGCCTCCCTGGGAAAGTCTATTCCAGGGTGCTGGAGAGAAGGGTACGACCGTTAATCGAACCTCGGCTACAGGAGGTGCAATGTGGTTTTCGTCCTGGTCGCGGAACACTGGACCAGCTCTACACCCTTGCAAGGGTCCTGGAGGGTACTTGGGAGTTTGCCCAACCGGTCTACATGTGCTTTGTGGACCTGGAAAAGGCATTCGACCGTGTCCCTCGCGGTGTCCTGTGGGGGGTGCTCCGGGAGTATGGGATTGGTGGCGCGCTACTACGTGCCATTCAGTCCTTGTACAACCGGAGCAGGAGCCTGGTTCGCATTGCCAGTAGTAAGTCAAGCCTGTTTCCGGTGAACGTTGGCCTCCGCCAAGGCTGCCCTTTGTCACCGATTCTGTTCATAATTTTCATGGACAGAATTTCTAGGCGCAGCCAAGGTGTCGAGGGAGTCCAGTTCGGGGGCACTAGGATCTCATCTCTGCTATTTGCAGACGATGTGGTCCTGATGGCCTCATCGAGCTGTGACCTGCAGCGTTTACTGGGACGGTTTGCATCTGAGTGTGAAGCTTCTGGGATGAGACTCAGCACCTCCAAATCCGAGGCCATGGTTCTCAGTCGGAAAAGGGTGGATTGCTCCCTCCGGGTTGGGAATGAGGTCCTGCCCCAGGTGGAGGAGTTCAAGTATCTCGGGGTCTTGTTCACGAGTGAGGGAAGGTTGGAGCGTGAGGTCGATAGCCGGATCGGCGCAGCGTCTGCAGTAATGCGGTCGCTGTACCGGACCGTCGTGGTGAAGAGAGAGTTGAGCCGGAAGGCAAAGCTCTCAATTTACCGATCGATCTATGTTCCCACCCTCACCTATGGTCATGAGCTTTGGGTCATGACCGAAAGAACGAGATCGCGGATACAAGCAGCTGAAATGAGTTTTCTTCGTAGGGTAGCGGGACTCACCCTAAGAGACAGGGTGAGGAGCTCGGTTATCCGAGAGGAGCTCAGAGTAGAGCCGCTGCTCCTTCACATCGAGAGGAGCCAGCTGAGGTGGCTCGGGCATCTAGTCCGGATGCCTCCCGGACGCCTCCCTGGTGAGGTGTTTCGGGCATGCCCAGCCGGGAGAAGGCCCCGGGGAAGACCTAGGACACGCTGGAGGGATTATGTCTCACAGCTGGCCTGGGAACGCCTCGGTGTCCTCCCGGTGGAGCTGGAGGAGGTGGTCGGGGACCGGGAAGTCTGGGCTTCCCTACTGAGACTGCTGCCCCCGCGACCCGGACCCGGATAAGCGGAGGAAAATGGAATGGAATGGAATGGAATAATCATTCAATAACCCATGCAATAAACCGTGCAGTAAACCTGTGGCTTGATCAACTTGTACACAACTGTAAATAATGTATACAACTTTT
Source organism: Dunckerocampus dactyliophorus (assembly GCF_027744805.1). NCBI lineage: Eukaryota > Metazoa > Chordata > Actinopteri > Syngnathiformes > Syngnathidae > Dunckerocampus > Dunckerocampus dactyliophorus. The sequence goes on along the minus strand of NC_072819.1, from coordinate 21,749,348 downwards.
TGATTTATGTTACATTGATTTTTCTGCTCTTGTGGGCTTTCGTATCTGCTATTGTGTGCTCTTGTGCTTTTGCTGTTGTACACCTGGAATTTCCCCTTGTGGGATTAATAAAGGTATATCTTATCTTATCTTAAAATTGACTCGGGAAACAAATTATTCTGGAAACTGACTGAAGCGTCCGGAGGGAATGTCTTTGACTTACAGGTGTCCTGACAGGTTTTACACCCCCAGACCACAACAACCCCATCCAAGCTGAGCCAGTGATGAATAAACAAGAGCCAAAACAATGCAGATTGGGATTTTTCCTGAGGGCAGCGGTTACAGGCCATCCAGTAGTTAGTACCATCACTGATGCATGCTCCCATAATACATGTCTGCCCTTCCTCTGGTGTTCCCAGTGCTGTACCTGATGTCAAGAAAACACCCCAAATCCTGCATAATGAAACAGCTTGGGCTTTGCCAAACACAGATTCAAGTTCTCTCTCTGGGTAAAAGCTTTCATTTTTTATCCAGGTTTTGGTCTCTTGACATTTAGTTGGTCTGAAATGCCTCACAGTCAGTCCTCAGGCACTGTGTGTATGTGAGTGTGTATGTGAACGCTGTGCACAGTTGAGTCGGAATGCAGGTGGAACACAACAATGTGAAAGGTTTAAGGATTAGAGCAACACTGGACATATCACGCTCCAAAATGCTAAAATTTAAATCACAACCAATAAGTACGGTGGAAGCTTTGATGTCGAATGACCCTAACGTTTTGGGGAAAAGTTGCACAAAACGGTGGCGTTTGAAGGTCATCATGCATGCCATCAACATAAAAAGATTATCGCTGACATGCTTTTTGCTTTTTCTTTGACTTTTTTGCGACACATTCAAACAGTTGGACGCGGTCAACTTATTTTTACACTTGTATTACAGTTAAAAATATCAAAACGTTACATAAATCCTTGCTTGTTCAGCTAAGAAAGGTTTCATAATCGTGAGACCCAACAACATGATTTCGGATGAGAAATCAAAATGATGATGAGAAATGAATAATACAATACCAATATGAGTCATAAAATTAACCACAAACACTTTCTAAAGCTAAAATAGATGCCAAAAGTTATCCTGTTTTTACTTATGAGATTATTAGGGATGTCCCAATACACATTTTTTGGCTTTCGAACCAATCTTTTTTAATAGTCTTGTTGATCCAATCCCAATTTTATTATTTTTTTATTAATAAGCTTTTCTTACAAACATGAATTTGTAGAATTGAATATGGTTATGAAAATAGCTCTTCAAAGCATTGAAAAATAATGCAACCAAAGTATTGCTGAATTTACATTTTTATTACACAGCAGGTCCAACAATACTGTTTGCCTTTTGTAACAAACCTCTATGAGTCAGATCCAATAAGGATCCAACAAAAGTCCATCCAATAAAACATAAAATTGGAAAAAGTGGGTGTGCAAAATACTTTTATGGAAGGACTAATTATTTGACATGGTTATAGATTGATTTGTGGTGTGATATGGAATATGTGACCTTTTTTTTTGACAAACTCTCTTCAGTGCAAAAGTAGTTTATTGATGGTCCCGAGTAAAGACAAGTTAGAGTAGCACTTTCCATGCGAGCAGTGGCGGAGCCAGCGATTTTTCATTGGGTTGGCCAAGGTGAAGCCATTACTCACATAGGGGTGACAATAAGTTGATACCTCAAATGTCTAGATGGCCAGAGGAGTGGCCGGATAGTGACAAAGGGTGGTCACTGCCTCCATGTAGCTTCACCACTGCGTGTGAGCTCCCCGTACAATGACAGCAGTCCAGGCACAGTGAGGGTTAACAGTGAGGTAGCTACGTAGCCGAATATAATATGAAACTAACTTCACCGCGGCACACCATGGACACATCTGCATGGTGGTGTTGCGTTTTGCGGGTGGCGGGATTCAAGTGGCAACCAGCTTTGAGGCACATTACCGCACTTACCATATTGGAGTGTGGCCCAGAGTTACGAACGTGATACAGTAACCAAATCGGTCCGACCTCGTGGCGGAAGCCGATATTATACAATCTTCAAAATATAGCGGATCGGCAGCCGATCCCAGATACTTAGCCAATAAGTATACATACAGACAACCTCATACATTTATACTAATATAGTTTACTTAGTTACACCTACAATATATTTAGACAATAGCTGTAAGGTTTCTTTTGGGCTGTTGACACACGTTGGGGGGCGGTGAACTGTTCAGTTTCCAGTTCAGTCTCTAATAAATAGATATTATCAGTTCCTCAATAGTATTTCAAATCAGTAGGGCACAAAAATATTTCTGTCTCCCTGTGGGGGCATGACAGAAAATAATTGAGAACCACTGCCCAACAACACACTTATTTTGGCACCTAAATTGCATTTAAAAGAAAACCAGACCAAAGTTCACATAAATAATAAAAAGTATGACTGTACAAACAGTTTGACTGAGCACAAGAGTCTTTTGTTTAAGTTAAATAAAACTGCACCGGTTTCTCTGAAAAACATAATATTAAATAACAATTTAAATAAGTGTCTCTTTAACAGAAAAGCTTTTCTCTTAAAGTTTCACATTTTCTTGTTACTGTTGTAACGGACATTGAAATTTGCCTGAATTTGTCACACAATTTCTCTTTTTGTTTACCTTTGAGTCAGATATCTGCAGCAGAAGCAATCCATACTCTCCCATCAGCGAAAGATGTTTTGTTTTGCTCCAATATCCATACAATCCTTAGTGAAGACTAATTTGCACATTGCTGTGCTGTAAATTAATGTGCTATGACTCTCATAGAATTTTCATACTGGGCTCTACAGTTTCAGAGCATATGAGACACAGCAGTTTGGCACTGGAGTATATTGGTCCGGCCTTCCACCTTTAAATGCTCGGTTTTCTCCATCAACTGTTCTTACTTTTGAGCAAGCCATGGTTAACATTTGAAAATTAAGCGGCATAGAAACTGGATGGATGCATAGTTCTCATTCGCTCTGCAAATAAAAAATAAATTTAATTGGCTCATTTTGAGTGACGTCACATTTACTGTCATTGTAATAACTTAAGTAATTACGCCCGCAAACTGCCACGGTTGCGATCAGTTTGCAAGCATGATTACCGTATTTTCACAACCATAAGGCACACTTAAAAGTCTTAAATTTTCTCCAAAATGAAAAGGGCGCCTTATAATGCGGCGCGCCTTATGTGTGCACCGAGTTCCAAAATTCGTTAATGTTGTTGCGTGACTTTGATGAGCACTCCGCTTGACTGACTGGAAGCATTTCCTGCCAACACGTGACTGAGGGCAGCATGCGGACCATAAAGGGGGAAAGGTGGGTGTGACAGAGGACTCTAAAGGCACACCTCCAGTAGGTAGTATATAGTGCCGGTATGTACATTGTGCAAAACAACAACGGTTTGGCTAAGGCCCCTCGAAAATGGCACCTACAAAGACACAGGCATATGAAGCACAGTTTAAACTGCAAACTATCAGTTATGCGGAGGAACATGGGAATCGAGCAGCCACAAGAGAATTCAAGATCAACGAAACGGTGCCATCTATCCATCCGGGCAAGGACTACTTCCGGCGGATTACGGGCAAAAGCTGGCAATCTTCTGCTTCTACTGCAGTAAAAAAATTGCCGACAAAGACATCCAGGCGAACCTGATCACCAACATGGACGACGTGCTGCTCATTTTCGAACCACACTGTAGAGAAGAAGGGGAGCAGCACGGTAGCGATACACACAACGGGGCACAAAAAGTCGGCTTTTACTGTTGTGCTTGGTTGCCATGGTAATGGACAGAAACTGCCACCTAAGGTAATTTTTAGGTGGAAGAGGCTGCCTAAAGAAAAGTTTCCAGCCGGAGTCATCGTTAAGACCAATCAAAAGGGCTGGATGGACGAGGAGAAAATGGCTGAGTGGCTGAGTGACGTGTACGGAGAGAGACCGGATGTTTTTTTTTTTTTTTTCCACGCTTCACCGTCCCTGTTGATCTGACTCCATGCGGGCCCATCTCACAGCCGCTGTGAAAAACCAAGTGCATCAAATGAACTTGGAGCTTGCCATCATTCCGGGAGGCTTGACGAGGAAATCCAACCGCTGCAACCGCTGGACATCGGTATAAACAAGGCATTCAAAGTGAAGTTGCGAGTGGTGTGGGAGCGATGGATGACAGATAGTGAACACAGCTTTACTAAGACTGGGAGGCAGCGCTGTGCGAGTTACGCCACAATTTGTGAATGGATTGTGGATGCTTGGGCTAACGTGTCTGCTTGCACTGTTGTTCGAGCTTTGGCAAAACCCGGCATCATTTCTGAGGAGCCACACAGCAACGAGATTGACTCTGACAATGACGGGAGGGAACCTGGCGTGTTTGATGGAGAACTTGCCCCGCTGTTCATTTCGGATACAGAAGATGAGGACTTTAATGGATTTGTGGATGTCAAAAATAACGTGTGTACATTGCTAAATACTTCAATAAAGAACAACCGAACTCCCGCTGCCTTTTTAAAAACACAGCATGCATGCTAGTGTATGTTTTTGGACGCATGCATGCTAGCATTGTGGCGTCGCTGGGAGCACTACCTGCACCCCAGCGTGATTTGCGGTACTGTTTTGGTGCAAATGCTCTTAAAGTTACATGTTTGAGCTACATAGTTGTTGGTTATTGTTCTGCACAAATAGCGGTAGTGTCTTGTCTGTTTTTGTCTATCTGCTGCGTTGCTGAGTTGTGCACCTGTTGTGCAGACTGTTGTGTTGAGTGATGACCTTCCACGATTTCCAGTGGGTTTGATAAGCTGAATGAGAGCTGTTATATAAAGCACCATCGCCTCCTCACTGACTCTTGAGCACCTGTATGTTTGAACATGCCTGCGCCCAATAACATGGTGCGCCTTATATATATGTTACATACATATGTATGTGTTACATATTCTGTACTATAATTACATGTAATACAGAAATAACACTTGTAACTGAGATTTCCCATTCACTTTAATTGGTCACAGGTCCTTGATGGGCCATCACTGGGTCCAGATTAGGACCGAGGTCCGCCATTTGTCGATGGCTGCTATAAACTCAAAAGTGGGCCTATTTAGTGTGCATTTGCACTAAATTTACAATGAGAGGCGTAAGGAAACCTATTGTGACTCTGTAGGTGTCTTAACGCTATACTTATCCACACAACATGACTGAAATTAGATACTGTCACGCGACTAAGTCCAACTGCTTCACTCAATACAATGTGTTCCATATGATGGCATTTTTACACGTGACCAAGTCACACAAACGTGTGCATAGTTTGTACAACAAACACCAGCAGAGGTTCCCTTATTGTCCGCTGTGTCGTCCACAAGTTGCAGACATTCTCCATGTATGTTTTACGCTTGAAAAGTTCTTGTTTATTGTAAACTTTCTGCTTATGTTCAAACACATTGCATGTAGTTTACCGCAGATTTCATTGAGAACATTGGAGAACAGTTGAGTGATCTATCTATCTATCTATCTATCTATCTAGAGATGTTAACAAATTATCATTTGTCGATATCTCTGTCAGTGTAAACATGAACATGAAGATGTGGGTGGGTGATGCAGGGACACATTTGATTGGTTATAAAGTTGAAGTTGGTATTTCAGCACTGCTCATGGACAAATTGAATGGGCAAAAATGACGATGGTTGTGTGTAGGGGGTGTCACAATACACTAAGCTTACAAGACAAAACAATACACAATACTGGATTCACGGGGGCGAGACGGGACAATATTTTAACATTACTTTTAAGAAAACTACAATGACAAAATATAGGCCAGAACAAACAGGTTTTTTTTATTTAACTGAGTCACAAACCAATGAAGGTGCATTTTGAAATGTTTAATAACTGTGCAAGCATGACCTAACCTCGATGCTTTTAATTGTTGAACTTTTTTTCTACATATTGAAACACAAACTACAAATCAGAAAAGTTAAAATAATGACGGCAGTTGTAGCTACTACTAATAATAATTTATGTTGACTGGTAGTTATGAAAAGACACATTTAAAATAGCTTGCAGATTGCAGTAGATTAGCTTTACATTTATGCTAAAACAACTACAGCTCCCATGATGCTTGGTGTGCCATACCAGGAATTAGTGAATGTTTTCATTTTGATATTAGTCGTATGCAGCGATAGTGTTTTGATCTGACAAGTCTTAAATAAGTTTATTCAAATATAGAATTACTACAGGTTCTGCATGGACATTAATACTGCCTCAAATGTTGAACAATGACAAATTTTAAAAAAGCACCCGCTAAATGACGAGTGATGCTGAGAACACAGAGGTAGGTTGGATTGCAAGGTTTATAGTGTGTGTAAAGCACTTAAAGGGATAGTTCATTTTTTGACATGAAGTTGTATGACATCCCCATCAGCAGTGTAGTGCATCAACAGTGACTTACCTCCCACTTGGTCCTGTGAGCCCAGTTCTGGTCAGATTTCCGTGATGAAGAACGTAGTTCCGGTTAGGTCCTGGAGCCACGTAAGTCAAAAGTTTGGCTTCTCAAAACAATATGCGTTCAAAAGAGTAATGCATTTGCATCACAAAAATGCCTTCTCGAAAAAAAATCAAACCTCACAATTCACAACACAAATTCATAAATCAAAGAAAAAGCAAAATCATGTCAGAGTTTAAATCACAACAATTGACAGGCAATAGTGCACATTGATATGAACAGAGAGAAAGTAACGCCAAGCGATTTGTGAGGTTTTTTCAAGGAGGCATTTATGTGATGCAAATGTACTACTCTTTTGAATGCATATTGTTTTGAGAAGCCAAACTCTTTGCTTTAGTGGCCCCAGAAACTAACCGCAACTACGTTCCTCACCACCAAAATCCGACCAGAACTGGGCTCACGGGAAGTGAGGGGTAAGTCATTGTTGATGCACTACACTGCTGATGGGGATGTCATACAACTTCATGTAAAAAAATCCGAACTGTGCCTTTAATGTGCGGTTCTGATCCTGCCTCGCACACTGCCACTTGTTACGTGTAATATAATTCACAGTAGCAATGCCATAGTTCAGTCAGATAGACTTCTGGATGACCTGTTCTTGCGAGACAGCAAATCGCAAAATCGTGTTACGTTTTAATCTAGTTCTTCTTACCCAAGTTGTGTGGCCATTGAACAAACCTTAATTTGTCAGGGAATGGCTGCTTGGTGTAGGGTGTGCCACTCAAATGTGTAAAGCTGTTAAGCAGCAGCCGCTCAGCTCAATGTTTAGTCCCCTTAGAGCTAAAATATTGATCAGTTCTCCAGTAAGGCCTCGCAGGCTTCGCCCCCACCGTCCCCATGTATAATTGAAGTGTATATCTCTCTCCGTGTGGCATACCAGTTGGGAGGAACAAATTAAGCACTGAGGTATCTGGAAAGCCTCTCTTGTGCTGCCATAACAGCTCCTTTGTCGATCAATCATAACGCTTTGCCCCCACAAAGAGGATTTCATGGGGTCGCTACTTTTACTGGAGGAAGTATCATGTTTTCTGAAAGAAAACAGTGTAGAGAATACAGCAGGTTCACTGCTGGCCATTTATGGCCGCACTTAGCTTGTTTAAAACATGAAAACTTTAGGTAATTTAGGGCTAACGAGCATTCATACCAGATGGCAATTCAGTGTGCCGCGTTTGTAAGGATGGTGCTGTTTCAAAACTGTGGGCTCAGAGTATTTGGCAGCAGTCCTGCACAGTGCACATCATATTTCTTGGGTGTTCATGGCAACAACTGTCAACTGATTTTCTTCAGACTTTAAAAAAATATTTTAAATGCTGTCAAATGGAGTTCAAATAGAATCATGCATAGCCGAGCATGCATGCAATGATACATTGTGATGCAACAATCTCAAAATTAAATTAAAGTGGAAGGAAGGACAGATTGTTGTTTGACTCACACATGCACTTGCAATGACATTTCTTGTAATTCTCTTTGTGTAAGAAAAAAGTAGTTATAAAAAAATCAAACAAACAATCAACAAATCAAAACAGTCTGGTAGGGATGTCCGATATTATCATTTATATATACACATCAATGTTTATATGTAAACATACAGTACATTTCTGTAGCTGTGGTTATGTACAATTCTATTAAGTTCTATGAAGGTGTAATTCGTGTCAATAAAAAAACAAAAAACAGGAGGTTCTTTATAGAGAAATCCTGAAAAGAAGCTAAATATTAAACAACAACACTTCCATTGACGGACAATGCAATCTACACGGCCTTTCATATACGCCAAACAGCAATGCAAGAGCAAATACAGCTGCTGTGAGTGTGTGCTTTACAATGTGAGCCCAATGACACTGTGCAGAGCACAAACATTTGTCCTGATCTCTGTAACATAACATGCCTGCTGCTTCATATCCAGCTGGTGGAAATGAAAAAAAATCCTCTGGTTAAATGGGATGGTTTACATATTGATAGACACAATTCAAGTCATGCTAGTTGATCATGTAACATTTTTTGATCGAGTGTGATGCATAAATCTCCAAATTCAACTGAGCAATGCGTTAGTTTGATTCTTCCAACAAAAGCTTATGGATATTGCCAAGAGGAGGCATCATTAAGGAAACTTAACAAAACAGCACAATATACAGACTTTTTATCAATTGAATATATTGTTAAAAAAACACTGACAACGTTCTGCTCCAGTCCCAAGATGTTCACTTGTATTCAGTCAAGGACAAACACAAAGAAAAGAGAAGTACTCTTGGAATATCTTTTGTGATTAAAAGTGTTGACATGAAATTAATCTATTTCCTCAGGGCTTTGGAGAAAAGGTCTTAGCTTCCTCTATTTTGCCTGTCGAGCAGACATGCTTGAATACATCACAACCGTGTCTGTAATCAAGACGATGAAGAATGGAAAAAACAGGTTGCACTTGGCAACAAACTGTACCACACTAAGAGCAAGAGCCACTGAATTGGTGATTTAAAGAGTTAGTGTTTCCTTCAAGACCAAAAAGGATTTTTTAGGCAACCTCACTGACAGTTCCCATTTGCAAAGCTATTGTAAAAACCTGTTAGAATGTTAGAATCTGCTGCCCTAACTTTATTACGGCAACAAAGAACTGCAACAAGAACAAACAGTTTATACTTAACAAAATAATTTAATGTTTTAATGGATTGCTTGCAATCTACTTGTTGCTCTTTGCTTCTTTTAAATAAGTTTCCACCAAGCAGTACAATTCCAGATTAAGAATTGTGAAGCAATTGAGGCATAATGGAATGCAGTACTTAGGTGCAGAAAGCAAGGATGCTCTTTATTCACTCTGAATAGTCCAAAGAACAAACTCTGTCTCTTTCTTATGGCGGAGTCATGAATACTGACCTTAACTGAGGCCTGCAGTTCTTTGGATGTTGTTCTGGGGTCTTTTGTGACCTCTTGGCTGAGTCATTGCTGCGCTCTTGGGGTAATTTTGGTTGGTCGGCCACTACTGGGAATGTTCACTACTAGTCCGTGTTTTCACAATTTGTGCATAATGGCTCTCACTGTGGTTTGCAGGAGTCCCAAAGCTTTAGAAATGGCTTTATAACCTTTTACACTTGAACTCAGGTTGTGATAAACCACAGTTATGTCGGTATGGATTTTTTTGTCACTAAATAATAAAAAGTTTCACTTAAAAACAGTGTTTTGTGTTCAGTTGTGTTGTCACTGACAAATATTGAAATATTTATTCTGAAACATTTAAGTGTGACAAACATGCAAAAAAATAAGAAATCAGGAAGGGGGTAAACACTTTTTCACACCAACGTATATCGGCTTTTGTGTCAATCGAACATACTGGTGGTAGGTGATAATAGTTCATAAGTCTCCAGGGAAGCTACTGAGCAGGTTGAGGCGGGGTCGTAAATATATATGTTTTGCCAGCATACATGTGCTGCCAAAATTTGGTGATCTTCTGTTAAATCCTGCAAAAGGGCCATTTAGATGCCAGACTAATAATAGTTTAGAACAGGGGTCACCAACACCCGCGGGCACCAGGTAGCCCCCCACAACCACATGAGGTGCCCGCAAGCCTGCTTTTCATTCAGATTTTCAGTTAATAATGAAAGAACAGTAGAAAGAAATTCATTCTGAAATACAAAATGTGAGTTGTGGACACCAGCATTTTGTGAATGTTCTGGTAAAACAAGCATATTAGCTTTGTTTGGGTTTAAAATAAGCTCTGAAAATAAATGTAACAAAAATGAGTAGCTCTTGGCCATTTTCATTTTGTAAAAGTAGCTCTCACAAGGAAAAACGTTGGTGACCCCTGGTTTAGAACAATGGCAAGAAACAAAGCGATTCCAAGAGGGTCACTGCTCAGCGGTTGGTGTGAAACTGAATTGAAGCCTGAATTATACTGCAGCATCACAGCACCGGTGTAAGCAATCCTGGCTAGCTCTGCCCCCTTCAAAACCTCCAGTGGAGCTTGACGTGCACTTCCTAAAAAAAATTGTGTCAACAGCGTCTCGGGCCACAGAGCTGTGGTCGGCTTTTTTTTTGTGCACAATTTCCAGTTTTTCCCTTCTGCAAAAGTACAAGTCCGCCAAAAAAAGATAAATAATGGTGCAAATAGAGGAGCGCCTCAGCGAAGAAATAAAACATGCAAATATGAGCAGTTATATGAATACAGTACACATATGACCAGTTTCAAAGCAACATGTACAATGAAAGTGACTTATGTTGCAATCAGGATGTCGCAGTCACCATTGTTTACCACTACACCGGAAGCTAAATAGCTATTTACAGAGTTATTTTAGTGGAGAATTGCAAGTCACGTGTCAGCCCCCACTGAAAAGCTATAACAGCTTCAAGATAACGTCACAAGTGCCTGCATAGTATCAAGGCTAAAGCATAATTCCAGCTTGACAGTTGCTGTATTGTAGTTTACAATGAACTCATCAGCGGTATTAATACTGGCTGAGTAGTTTGCGCCTTACCGCGATTACAACATTGGTCCTTTTCCTGTTGTTTTGTTATGTGTTAATATATGACCATGGGATCAAAGAAAGGTATATTTTTCTTTACACTTTCTCATGCACTCCAAATCATTATTAACATTAAAAAAAATTGTTATATGTAATGAGTTTTCAAATTTTGGAAATAGCAGCCTCTCGAAAATTATTGTCTGCTTCCATTTCTTGCCCAGTCCTCTTTGCGGTTTAGGGTAAGAAACACCCCTGATATAATTATAGCCTTAAACTATATGGTTCCAAAAAGTGGTACAGCACAGCTCACAACCTTTGACAATGGAAAAAAATGCACTTTTGCGCTTTTGTTGGTGACCATGGTGGAGCACTTTTGGCCAAAAAGTATTTTCAAGAAAAGGCACATATGTACATGTAACTCTCAATGTATTTCCTGCCAAACAGCATTTGGAGGGCAATAAAAACAAGCGTTAACATGAACAGGAACAAAACTTGGCCTTTTCTGCAAAGCCGGGCTGTCAGCCTGACAATGCTGTATGTCAGAGAATAAACCAGTGGCTCCCCTATGCGAAGGCAGTTAAATGAGGTGATCACAGTGAGAGATAATATAGAAAGATTCCCCCTTCTTTTCTTTTGTGCCTCATCTGCTCTCACCAGTCATTTTTGTTCCCTTTGAGGCACAACATTGCCCTCTGCTGTTCACTTCCTAAACAGGATGAAATACCGCATTCAGGTCTTATTACAGTAGTGGATCACAAAAACCCTATTATTAATGAAAACAAAAGACATTAACAATGATTAGAGCATGTTGTTAAAGGGTTGAATTCAATTACCAGGTTCCCTTTAAACTCATTTTAACACCACTTTCCAATCTCCTTTTTAGAAATAAAGGATTAATAAATCAAGGCTTGATAGAACAAAACAACAAAACCGCAGCAGAAATCCTCATTGTTGAGACACCTTGTCTCTTTCTTGGGGGAATAAAATATGAGATTGATTGTCTACTGTTTGTTTTTTCAAATCACTACACAAATTGGCATTTCACATAATGTTAAAATCAATCCATCACGGCTGACTGAAGGAGGCACTGCCATTTTTACAGTTCCCTTTTAACAGTATGTGGATATCAAATCACCATTTCCCACTCATAAAAATCAGCAGGGATGTTGGTGCATGGGACCAAATCCAAAAAGCACAGCTCTTGCAGCACAACAAAGGGAAGTCCAGCCTTTATCATCTGTTATCATTCCAATCGGATATGATGTGGTTTCTATTATGATTACTATAGATGGATAATAGGATTTAGAGGGTTTTATATACAGGTTATGAAGATTACGGTTGATAAACGAAAGACCTGAGAGAGATTGCCGGACAAGGAGATGTACAAAATAATTGTTTATTATTTTATTATTATTTTATTTCCATTCAAGAATTGTGACCGTTAAAAGTGACAAAATGTGGGTAGAGGCTCAGCAATGCTCTTTATAAAACAAGCAAGTGTGTGCTCCAGAACTTCAGACAGAAAGATGTTTGATTTTACTGCAGTGCAGTGTATCTATAAATGTGAGGTGTGTACTCTTGTGAGATACTATACATAGATACGCAATTAGGCAATGAAACTTGTGCAAAATATACATTTTGTCTCACCAACAGTCCACATACTCCTCATAACACTGCTACAACACATGTTTTGATAAATAACTGACCTTACCCAATTTAATGTTCCATTAATCATAATATTCATGAATCCACTGACTAATTAGGCAAAACATGTGCTCCGTGTCTCATTAAATGGATAGTAATTAGAGATGTTCAATTTGATAAAGGTTGATAAATTGCAGTACATTAACTGTAAATATTCAAAATTAATGGGGCAGATTTTAACAATTACTACTGCGCATGATCTTCAAATGCTTTACAGAATGCAATCTGACAGAGTGAGCAGACTCTGTGAACTAAATATAGTTATTCTGAGGGGAAAGCTGATTAATAATGTATAAATAGATGCTAATAAATGTGATGACCCAGGAAGAAGCTCAGCTTAGTTGGAGAAACTGAAGCATCTGAATGTTTGGCATACATTTTGAGTTCTGCAAGGGGCAGTTTAACAGGAATTTTAACATTAAATTACTTTAAATGTGTAACAATATGTATATAAAGATGACATACTTCTACATTGGGCAGTGGTGCATAGCATTAGCATTTACTGTTGGGATTTTATTCACCTGCAGGGTAAATTAGAATTAAAGGTTGTCTAAGCAACTGTGGCACTGCTAACTTTATTAAAAAAAAAAAAAAAAAAAACACATGGTAAACCAATATGACCCACCAATTTTAGGTATATTGAGTAGATATTCAAAAACAGTACGGCTGTAAAATTTGCCAGATTACCTGAGAGCTTAAAATACAATTGTTGTCTGGAAGAGCATACAAAAAAACATTAACTTCACCTTTGACCTGAGCTATCTTGTGTCAGGTATCATTTAAAAAGGTGCTATCCCACTTTGGCTCCAAATTACACTTTTTTTAACCCAAAAATCGAACATCACCACCGACTAGTATATGTTACCAATTGTGGTTTCAGACAACAAAAACTGAATGAGATTAGTCGTGCCAAGGTTTTAGGTGTGAATGCGCCGTAGGTGTGTTAAATTCGGTGTTATCGCTCTCACAATTGTCACTGGAAGTTCAACATTGCACCTCATGGCAAAGAACTCGCTGAGCTCTGGCCTAGGCTATAAGAAGATTGGCAACACTCTGTCATCCCAGAAGAAAGCCTCTTCTAAAGATGATGCGCAAGAAAGCCTGCAAACAGTATGCTACTGGACAGACTCCTGGATTACTGCAAGCATGTTCTGTAGTCTGATGAAACCAAGATAAACTTATTTGGTTCAGATGGTGACAAGCATGTGTGGTAGCAACCAGGTGAGGAGTATATAGACAAGTGTGTCTTGCCTATAGTTAAGCACGGTGGTTGGAGTGTTATGGTATGGGGATGTCTGAGTACTGCCGGCAATGGGGAGCTACGGTTCACTGAAGGAAATATGAAACATGTACTGTGACATGCTGAAGCATAGCAATAATTCCCACCCTTCGTAAACTGGGTCACAGGGCAGCACTCCAACACGATAAGGTCCCCAAACACAAATCCAAGAAGACCACTGCCTTGTTTAAAAAGCTGAGGGTAAAAGTGATGGAACTAAAGCCTATTGATCATCTGTGGGGCATCCTCAAATGGAAGATGGAGGAGCGTATCCACTGGCTCCACGATTTAATCATGGAGGCCTGAAAGAGGATACCTGTAAAGCTCTTGTGAACTCCATGCCCATAGGAATTAAGGCAGTGTTGAAAAATAATAGTAGCCACACTACATGCTGACACCCACCCATCCTCATCTTCTATGCCGCTTGTCCTCACTAGGGTCGCGGGTATGTGGCACATATAGCAAACATTCACGCTCACATTCATATGTATGGACAATTTAGAGTCTCCGATTAACCTATCATGCATGTTTTTGGAATGTGGGAGGAAACCGGAATACCCGGAGAAAACCCCAGCACGGGGAGAACATGCAAACTCCACACAGAAATGCCCAACAAAGATTCAAACCTTGATCTTCTCAATCTCCTGACTGTGTGGCCACTTCGGACACAAATTATACATGTTCATTAGCGGTGCACTCACTTTTGTTGCCAGCGGTTTCGACATAAACAGTTACTTTGAGGGGAGAGCAAATTTACACTGCTGTACACTACTTTATATTGCATCAAAGTGTTGTTTCTTTAGTGTTGTCCCATGAAAATATATAATAAAATAAAAGCTCGCATTGGGTTTGCAAAAATGTACATCCTGTATTTCTGTTAGTTTAATTTCAATTTCAAATAGCTTTCCAATTTTTTTTTTTTCAAAATGAAAGTTCCCCTGAAAGTGTCAAGTGGTGTAACCACAACAAAAAGAGAAATATTTAACATTTATTTCCACCTAAAGTGTATGTAAGTGTACTTATAAACACAGTTACAAATGTTTAATTTACACTGCTGATCAAAATTTTAAGACCAGTTGAAAAATTGCAAGAATTTAAAGTTAGCACTGTTGGATCTTAAGGAGGTTCTAAGCAGAGCTTAAAAATGCAAAAAGAAGAAATGTGAGTAAGACAAAAAAAAAATTGAGTAAGCAATTTATCGCAAACAACCATTAAACTGAAATAGGCTGTTAATCAGCTGATCAATAGTAATGAGTAGCTGTGCCATTCTTGTTAATCACCTCAAAAATTAACTTCGGCATGCTTGATGCCAGTCTTTCCGGAAGGCTAGTGGGACTGTTACTCCGGGTGGTGAAGGCTGCTTCACGGAGGGCATTTGCTGTCTGAAACTGATTTCCATTTTTGTAAACTTTCCTTGCCAGCAATCCCCAAATGTTCTCAATTGGATTGAGATCAGGGGAATATGTTTGGTGCTCTAATGCAAATTCCAAACAGGTAATTATGTGGGGTTGAAGGAGACGAGGTCTTTGAAGACGTTTTCGTGTTCTTAAAACCCTTCTCTCGCAGATGCTGTCTGATGGTTATTGGACTGCACAAGGCACCAGTAACAACTTTCATTTGGACCAAGGATCGTCCCGTGTCTTGACGGACAGCCAATCGGATCCTCCGGCTCAGGACCCGTGACATTTTTTTTGGGTCTACCACTTGACGTTTTTAGCTGGGGTGCCCATTACGTCGCTTGTGAGCTACCGGTCGATCACAAAGGTAGTTTGGGTCGATCGCATCAATTTGGCAATTTGTCTAATGTAACTATGATATGACATCAGCCAACTGACATTAAGCTCCCCTCCTGATTTGCTGTTGTTCCCCCGCGACATAAATTAAGTGGTGAAGAGAAGTCTAACTAACTCAACGGGAAAATGCCTATATTTATAACAAAAGTCATCTGTTCACTTATAGTGGGTAGTTATGTAGAAAAAAAGTTAATTGTTTGATGGCTTCCGACTCTAAATTGTCCGCAGGTATGAATGTGAGAGTGAATGGTTGTTTGTCTGTATGTGCCCTGCGATTGGCTGGCGACCAGTCCAGGGTGTACCCCGCCTCGCCCCCGAAGTCAGCCCTGGATAGGCTCCAGCATACCCGCGACCTTAGTGAGGATAAGCGGCAGAGAAGATGGAGGGATGGATGGAAGTTTCCAACAGGTTCTACAAAATAGACTAATATTTATATATAGTTTTGATATAATTTCCTGCCACACGGTCTTGTTCAAAAATGAACAAAATGGTTCCTTCAATGTTGGTTACACCAACTTGACAACTAAGAAAGTTGACTTGACAAGACACAGCTCACAAAATTATATGTAGGTTTGTGCCAAACTCGTTTATGATGTGTGTGTTTGCTTTATTTTTTTAAGAACTTTGCGTTTTCTGAATATTTATTTGGTAAAAGTATTTGGTGAATACTTTTTATGGTTACACCACATTGATATTGTTATTGGCATTAACCCTTGAATATTCGCTCAAAATTGATCAAATCCAGAAATTTTAGAATAAGTCTTCAAAACGAGAATGTATTCAAGTAATGTCTGAGTTTATTTTCAAATTTTAACCTTTTTAAATTTAACTAAACCATGAAAACACAATTTTTTTTGTCATATCATTGACCTATATACACACACACACGCACGCACGCACACTCTCAAAAAACAGTGATGATATATAAATCAGTCATGAAATTAATTGTGTTATCATTATTTATGATTATATTTTACAATGTAAAATTGTATTTATTTAATAAAATAAATTTTAATTTAATAAAATAATAAAAATTATTTATTTAATAAAATGTTGGCACAAAAAAATCCTACATTCATCAATCTCATGGCCTTTTATTATGAGCAAGACGTTAGCTATTGTATATCTGATATGTGCGTGCATGTGACATCTGCAGTCAAAGTTGACCAACACTGTTAAACAAATGTTACCTCATTGAGGGACATCTTGTTGTTTTTCATTTTCTGTGGGGCACTCTTCCATGTTCTCCCAAAGAAGTACTGACGGTTTCTATCAAAGAACGTCACTCGTAGCTGGTAGGTCACATCTAGTCCAACCTCTGGCGCATCCTGTAAGAAAGTAAGAGCCCCCAAATCATTCTCATTCTTGAACAGTATATGTACTATAGCAATGAACACCTCCATAAACAAGTTAAATGTGCCAAAGGTTGTGCAATCCATCAATTTCATGTACGCATGGACAAGAAACTTCACACAAACTGAATGAGCAGTCTAGCAGCTTCTGAAACAATCTGGCGCCCAAGCGCCCTCTATTGGCATTAATATGTAAAACCCACAACACACTGAAATACACTGTGTCACATTGTCTGTCCTTATGTCACGATTAAAAACAAAGCATTTTCGAATGTTTTTTTTAACACCAAATGCAGAAATGGCGTATTATGGTATTTAGCATTTGTTTTTAACCTTTACGAAGTTCTGTCACTCACACATTGTACCCCAATGACAAAAAGTGTCTGCTTCCAAAAAACTGCATAAAAATGTTTAGATTCATATTTTTCCAACTTTAAACAAGTCTATCTTTTAAAATTACTTCTGCCTGTGAATTATTTATTCATGATTTATTTATATTGAGGATAAATTATTGAACTGTAAGTGAAGTGACTGGAACACAAACTAAGCGCTATCAGAACCCTACAACACAGAGATGATAATGTTACCACCAGCCTACTGCCCACAGGCCAAAGAGAAAGAGCATAAACAACTGTGGGTCACCCTCCAAACCTTTGGATACCCTAGCTGGTCACTTGTAAAAAAAAAAAAAAAAAGTGCATCTCATTCCAAAAGGAACAAGTGCAAGGTGGATGAAGAGAGTGATAGATGCAAGAACATCGTTATCCCGATGTCTCAGATCTATCTGACAAACTCAGAAGATTTTTTTAACAAACACAACACTACAAACCCGGTAACACAGTAACACAGGTGCATGTACCAACACAGATGGGCTAACTCTTCAGGTCAAGACTACCTGCACCTCAAAGACAAACAGCAATCTTTTGAGGACCAAAATGTACACCATTCTGTAGAGAAGACAGATGGTTTGAAAGAGGAGTGAAGTGAGTCATCTAAATCAAAGTTGAGAAACCATCTCTAAACACAGGGGGAGGTCTACGACACCAGTTCTGTCCCATGTATGCTGGCCTTCCATCCCTTCCTCAAAGATTAAATCATTTAACCTCTAACAAATAAACAAGACACAGCCACCTTGGCTCCAGGCATGTCCATGACAATCGTTACATCTAAATTGTGTGCAGAGGTGATTCCACCCAATGTTTGAAAATTACTGTTTAGTTATAGTCATTCAACATTATATTCATTCAACAAGGCCAAAAATGTATTGAAAATTAAAAACCTGAGTGGCAGGCATGGTCCGTAAACAGAGCAACGGTTTATTCACGTCTACTAAGATATCTCGTGTTAATAGCCAAGAGTTGTTACCTTCAGTAGATGCGCCGTCGTCAGCTTGCCCAAGCTAAGTTGAACGCCCTGGGACTGCGTGAGGAAGCTGTCCACAGCCTGGCGAACTATCTGGCCTGGTGGAGGAATCAAACGTCCCCTTTCAAACACTTCTCTCCAGCTGGCCGCCATGGATAATAACTCCTCTGTGTTTACCATACTTTGACCATAGCCTACTCTGTGTGTTGTGGGCTTTTCAGCGACTAAATCTCTTCAGAGGATCCCCATATAGATGTATATAATATGGTAGCCACAATGCATTTAAATAAAGAACGCACGTGTTAACATCAGAGACTTAAAAGCTCTCTGCATGGACATTTATTTCACTATTCGTGGCTTGTAACCACCGAAACGGACTAACCTGGCCGCCATGTTGAATTGGGATCATAACATTTTGTTCACGGGGGTCAGAGTGTAACCCAAACGTTTCAACACGTGTATTCGACATTACGACAATGACGTATGTGATACAGATTAATCCATACGTAGCCCCTGAAAATGTAGAGAGCCATTCTAAACTGAAACTTTTGCACAGAAGGATATTTTGGGATTGATACATGTCTTCCGCAACACCTTTTATTTGGTATCGCCTATCGCACAGCGCCAGTTGTTATGGTAACTATCACGATGCCACGCTGCTCTCCACTTCATTCGGCGAGCTGTCATGTCTGCAACTGTCTATCCAGTTTCATATGGTATTGATATTGTATTTTCTACGACAATTGTTTGAATATTTGACTTAAATGTTAACCTATATTTTAGCATTGTGGTAAACACCACGACTACCTCCAGGGTGCAGCAAATCACCATCACATGCACTCGGAATTAAGAATAAGGTAAACAAGACCAAATTAGTAATATATGAGTTAATTGAGGTGTGAATAAGACAGCAGAAAACAACAATACACATTTAAAACTTTATTGAATGTTAGCGTTGTTACATTGAGTGCAATGAATTCTAGGATTCCTGGCAATGGTGATGTGCAGATCGATACTGAAATATTGATCGTTCCGATACCATCTCACGCTGTAAAATCGATTATCAAATTCAAATATTGATACTTTTGATAATTTAGTCATTTTAGGTAATGTTTGTCTAAAACGTTTGTCTGCTGAAACGGAGCCATGTGTGAATTGTGAATAAAGTTTTGTTATGGTACTTCTTAATAATTATTAGTTTATTATAATAGTTGCATTATTTCACTTGTTTTCTTTTTTATTGTTTAATATACCATTTTCACATAATTTATATGATTTTGTGCTCTGCTTTTTCTGTTGTTGTATATTATCTTGGCTACATTGTACATAAATCATGGCACTATCTTTACCAATTAATTGATTATTAAATTATTTTTTATTAACATTAATAATTTATTTAAATACATTAATTAAATGTATTGTATTCCCTATGCTATGTTATGAACTACACTAATATTTAAAGTTGACACATTAACGGTGAATTTGTAAACTGGGTGGTTACAGCCGATACCAGCCTGAATTTTACTCAGTATCAGATCGGAAACGAAATCGGTGGTATCGCACATCACTAGTGATAAACTGAAATTCAAAAACAAGTCGCGGGCGGAGCAAGAACACATCCGGGTACTTGGCCCACAACTCCACGACGAAATAAGCAATGTTCGGACTTTCCGAGAAAAGAAGACCTTTTAAAATCAGAAGGATTGAAGACAACAAAAAGCACGGCGTTGCAGCCAAAGACGTCAAGGAATTGCTTAAAAAAGGTTGCAAGTTATTAGAGGTCAGTCGTTTTTTTCCGGTTCTGCGTTCCCTTGTTTACATTTATCGGATCCTTAACAGGAAGTTCTCACCATATATATATATGTGTTGTGTATGTATATGTGATCTTCATATGAATGGTTTTCGTAGTAATAGCGGGGGGACCTACACTTCTACTCATATTCCCATATTCTCTTTCCAGTTGCCACTTTCAGGTGCGCATGTTTGTTTGTATTCAGACGGGACAAAAGTGACAGAAGAATACTTTGCAACTTTGCCTGACAACACAGAACTTGTTCTCCTCAGCACGGAGCAGACATGGGGTGGAGGTAGGTGGCTGGACCATTCGGTTAGGCCAAAAGCAAGATGGAAGTCGTGATGTCTAACATTCTTGTATATCCCTATCTAGCTGTGTGCGACATTGCTCATTTACTGAGATCAGACCAACACGCCATCAGCCTCATTGAAGCGGCGAAGGGCCTCCTCCATGATGAGAAGTCTGCCAAGAGACGGAAAATCCTATGTGACCTTCTGCACAACCTGGAGGACAGATCTGAGCTGGAGAGCAGAGAGGAGGATGAAGAATGGTTTACAGGTGTGGACAGTTTGGCCAAACTAGTCAAACCCTTTACAGATTATTTACCCCTGCTCTGTACAAAGCCACCCAACCCTAACCCATACTTGCAAAAACTATGCACGGAAATTTTAAATCCTATATTGAGCTCATTCCCGGGACCAAACAAAGCCGAAGCTAGTAGATATTCTATTTGTTTGTATTTGAAAACAGCTTATTCTAAAAGAACAATGTAAAAGTCAGTGTTAAATTACAATAACATTAAAATCAGATTAAATTAAATCAAAACCTAATTATTCACCTTTTGATGACATTCTTCTATGAGTTTAAAAAAAAAAAAAAAAAGGTTAATGGCCTAAAACCTAACAACAAAATACAGGGTTTCCCCTTGGATTTGCCATTGCTGCCTCACTGTGGCAGCAAATTCTTTTTTAATATTTAAATTTACAGTTTGTAATAATGTCAACATTAGGGTCGTTTTCACAGGCTTTAACAAAAATGCATTAATTACAGTATCTTACATACTCTCTGTCCTCTTCCTCTCAGGCTATTCCGGTGCACATTTTTCAGAGTAAAGCGTAGTGAAACATTTTTATTATATTTATAATTTAGTTTACAACTAATTGTGCTCAATATGCGCGTAAATAATAGGGTATACATGTATCTATATACCACAGGAGTGCTCACACTTACAGCCTGCGAGCTACTTTTAAAATGATCGTGTCTCAAAGATCTACTTTCTATTATAAACAGAGAATATACATAATTAGTATATTAATATTTATGAGTATTTCTGTACATTGTACACACTTTTTCATAATGAAAGTTACAGGTGAAATGATTTACCTCTTATTATACTGTAAAACTGGAAAACATAACATACAATATATATGATTTAACCGGTAAACTTTTAAACTACTTGAGATTAAAATGTGATGAGATTTCTTGTTTGGAGAAAAGCTGTGTCGTCAGAACATGGCAGCCAGAAGCCAATCAGACTGTAAACGACGGCCTCGCAACTATAAATGATAAAGTAATATGGAAGTGGCAGTGTGCAAGGCATTATTGGAACCGCATATTAAGTGCTTTAGGCACACCTTGTAATTCAACCTACCTTGGTGTTCACAGCGTCATCCTTAATCACGGAGCGGTTGTATTGACGCTCATTGCATTTGGCTAAGCACCAACTTTCAAGCACCTGCGATCACCGGTTTAATTTCATAACACACCTCATATATAGAAGGGATCCACGTTGACAATTTAGCGACCATCCAGCCATCCGCCCATCTTCTTCCGCTTATCGGAGGTCGGGTTGCGGGGGCAGCATCCTAAGCAGGGAAGCCCAGACTTCCCTCTCCCCGGCTACTTCGTCCAGTTCCTCCCGGCGGATCCCGAGGCGTTCCCAGGCCAGTTGAGACATAATCTCTCCGTGTCCTGGGTCTTCAACCGAGGCCTCCTACCGGTTGGAGGTGCCCTAAACATCTCCCCTGGGAGGCATGCGCCCAACCTCAGCAGCAATGGCACGCTGCGAGAGGCCTTGCTTATGCAGCTCGACAATCCCACCATGTTCAAAAAGAGAAAGTGTCTTAGCTTTAGCCATCAGGAGGACATGACAGTGTAGATGCCTGAAAGAAAATGAAATTTTTGAGCAGATTTTGGCTTTTATGGCCTGTGGTCTTAAACTTTTGATCAGCTGATAAGCAGCCTATTTCAGTTTGTTTTCAATAAATTACTTTTTCAAAGTGCTTTTTGTCTCATTCCCTTCTTGCTTTTGCATATTGTAGCTCTACTTAAAACCTCATTAAGATCCAAATGTGCAAAATGCAAATTCTAGCAATTTTTCAACTGGTCTTAAGATTTGAATCAGGAGTGTATTAGGGCCACACTGAAAAAAAAAAAACATGAGAGTTTGAGAATAAAGTCGTAAATTTACAAGAAAATAAGTCGTGAATTTACGAGAATACAGTCGTAATATTGAAGAGCGTAGCTCTTCAGGACGGAAGGAAACTTTCCTCTTGCTTCAGGCAAGCTTTTATTCATAATGTGGCAGCAAAACAGCAGTTAAGCACAAATGCCTGTACATAAAGTTCAAATTTTTTCTCGTAAATTTATAACTTTATTCTCAAAACGTCCGTTTTTTTTTTTTTTCTTCCTCAATGTCCCTAGTACTCAGTTATAACAGGCATTGCATCAGACAGCTATGAAAAGGGGGAACTTATGTGAACAATGGCCTTGGGCATGTGGAGGGGACGGAGTAAGAAAGTCGGAAGTGAGAAGGGCTGCTCAATGTGATTACATTTTTGGTGAGAGGCCATAGATGTGAATTGGCAGCCAGGTTTACGTCAGTCTACCCCAGGGCAGCCGTGGATACAGATGTAGATTATCACCACCAGTGTGTGACTGAGCAGTGAATTAATAATGGGTTCACTTCCCTGTGAAGCACTTTGAGTACCTTGTAAAAAAAAAAAAAATTGCTATGTAAAATCAACTTTTATTAACTTCCAAATAAGCAATTTTGTGTGTTTTGTATTATATCCAACATGTTGTATCAGCAGTTTCCTCAATTGTGTTTTCCTCTCAGGTGTCGAGGCTCGATTCAAGACCAAGTCTGCCTACATGATGTACAACTGTGAAAGCAGGATAAGAAGCTACATGAAAGACGTAAAGCAGCCCCCTAAAGTCAAACCAGCTCTTTAATGTGCACTCTCACAATAAGAATTTCTTGTTTCTGTGGAAAGCTAGATGAAGCCACAAAAGCCGTGCAGAAAGTTAAAGTTCGGGAAGAGTGCGTACAAGCCTCTAAGAGCCTCTCAGTGATGCTCAAGTCGGACAAATACAACTGCTGCTACTTTGACCGCTCTCAAAAGGATAAAGATCGCCTCTGTACAAGGGAAGGATGGTTTACCTGCCAGGTATTGTCAATCACAACTGAGATTTTTTTTATACAGCTCTTGTATTGGATTTCATTTGATTGTGCAAGAGTGCATTATTAATCACATTCTTCCTCAGGGCTCCTTTGACCAGCCAAAGTGTGCGTCGCTCCACTCCATCAATCCCTACGGCAGCAGAGAGAGCCGCATCGTGTTCAGCACTTGGAATCTGGATCACAGGTTTGAGATTTTGGCTTCTTCATTCCTGACGTTTAAACAATCAATTGAGGAAAATCAGCACATTAAACAACTTCTGTTTATCCAGGATTGAAAAGAAGAGGACCATCATTCCCGCCCTTATGGAGGCACTCCAGAATCACAAAAGCGAGGACATCAATTTGACTTACTTCTACCGCCTGCTGTTCACTCGGGATAACCTCAAGCTGGTCCACATTGTGTGCCACAAGAAGGGAGCCCACAATCTGCTGTGTGACCCAAACAAGATCTTCAAAAAAGACAACAGAAAGCACCACAGCAAGAAGATACGTTTGAAATGATTTTAACTTTTTTTTCTTTTCCTTTTTTTTTTTTTTTTTTTTTTTTAAATTTGACCACAAAGTGACCTCACTCGTTTTAACTAATTGTATTTTCCGAACCGCTGACAGACTTCAAACCACTTGAAATAAATCATAAAACACATTTATTTGATCTTAGTCTTGGCACAGCGATGATTACTACATGAAATGCTGAATTATGAGAATCAGTCTCCTCTGAAAATTGCATAGTACAATATGAAAACCATTCAACATGAATAAGGCATGGATTTTTAAAACAGTATAAATATATAAAAGAGCTATATGATCAGATCAATCTGCTCTGGACAAATTACAAGCAATATTTTAGTGCAACGGCTATGAACCTCACAATCAAACAGACTGGATCAGACGTTTGTCAAAGATTTTTTTGTACTAATATATTCGCAAATGCGACAGCCAACGTCTGAGTGTGATGAGCGGCACTGAGAAATATACAGATTTATATCCACACACACTGTAAAAGCTGCCTAAGTATCACATGAAAGCAACAGTCGATACTGAAGAGTCATGGCAAAAGGACACTCCAAAAATATTAAATGCTCTTTTTGTCTGAGTAAACTCTTGATGTGAATCTCTACAATAAGAAAAGGTGCTGCATGCAAGTTCATGAGCCAATCCATATTAAATCTCACTTTAAAAATTGGATGCATTCTGTTGATCAGCAGTGACAAAACACTTTTACATACCGGTATGCATTTTAACAAGTTTAAAGAAGACTTAAAATGTATTAACTCCTAACAACATGGATGGATGCTGCCTATGAGTTGGCAATTACTTACTAATTGCACCTTCAGTGTTTTTTCATGTTAACAAGATGAACTATGTCAATACACTGCTTTAATTAACATACATTATTTTAACATTATACAACCTGAATGTTTTAACTATTTACAGAGTTTAATTGTTAGGTAATAGTTAAGCTACATAAATTGACTGAAAAGACAACCTCCAATATCCTAGTTCAAACTGGAGTGGATGCAGTATGAGTTGAAGAGTTGTTACCTGAAACCAGCACTGTTGAAATGCAACATCTCTTTGGGCTTCAAAAAAAAAAAAAAAAAAAAGTCATTCAAAGTACAGTGCAATCAGTGCTGCCTACATAAAGATAATTTATTAGGTACAGCTGTGATCTACGCTACACCTCAATACTTTCCTAAATAATAAAAGTAATGCCTCTTTCATAGGGTCAAGACTGAGCATTACTATCTTTGTGGAATTTTGGATACAGCTCCTGTACGGGACCTCATTACATGTTACTCCTGTTGTGGCAAGTGAAAATCCTAAGCGTGCTCATTGTCACCTCCAAACCAGGTTTTGAGTGGGCAGAAAGGCATCAAGAAATAATTGTTCCTGATAAATGGTGGCGATAAGATTATATTCTTCTAAATATTAAAAATAATGTGATCACCAGTGATGATCAAGTCAACATGTGGTGTGTTCCTATTGGGAGTAGGCTTTCTAAAAACATCCATCTAATGTTGGCTTGTCTTGGAAGTGATTGTCTTGAGTTGTGTTCGCCTACCAACCACTATGAGAAATGTTAAAAGTGGGAAGTATCCTCATATCTCAGCAAAAACAACAAACAAGAAACGTCACATTACCTTGGTGCAAGTGACAGGCTGACTGATCTCGTAAATTTCATTTGGCTGCCTTTTTTTTTTTTTTAAGCTAAGTGCTGAAAAGTTTCTCAGTGCAGAAAGCCAAACAAAGTCACAAAGTGCCGACTCTGTCCTCTTGCTGGGTGCTGCTGAGGCCTTCCTCCGCCTCATGATGCTGTTGCTCTTCATCGCTGTCTTCTCTAGCGTAATAATGGCGTCGCCTGTGCTTACTCTGATGATGAGAAGTCTCTGATGTTCTCTGAGGAAAATCCTATGGGGAGATACATCATTAATTAACGTAAATAAATCAAGTTGGAATTTAAACTTTCTCTGAAACAAATTCAAGTACAGTCATCCCTCGCTATATCGCAGTTTGAATATTGCTCCCTCACTATATAGCGTTTTTTTCAGAAAATGATTAATAAATGCACTGCACGGTGGCTAAGTGATTAGAATGTTGGCCACACAGCCACAGTCAGGAGATTTGGAAGACCTGGGTTCGAATCTCCGTTGAGCCTATCTGTGTGGAGTTTGCATGTGTTGCGTGAGTTTTCTCCAATTACTCCGGTTTCCTCCCACATTCCAAAAACATGCATGTTAGGTTAATTGGAGACTCTAAATTGTCCATAGGTATGAATGTGAGCGTGAATGATTGTTTGTCTATATGTGCCCTGTGATTGGCTGGCGACCAGTCCAGGGTGTACCCCGCCTCTTGCCTGAAGTCAGCTGGGATAGGCTCCAGCATACCGTGACCCTAATTGGGATAAGTGGCATAGAAAATGGATTTGCGTTTAAGTATGTTTCATACGTTTAAGTATGTTGGAAGATACACTGAAAACAAGTAAATGTACCTTAAATTACGTGATGCCTTTGAACGCAACCCCTCATTGCTCATAATAACACAGTTTAAAATGTGATTCAAATGTTCTGCTACTATGAAAGAGACTAGTGTTAGATAAATAGATTTGTAGACTTGTGTGGTATCTTTTAGCTCGATGGACATACTCAGTTCATTTGGAGCTATTAATACATACAAATATATATAATCCTGTCCTGTCATTTATTTTTCTGTTCATTAGATACAGTAAAAATGGGCATATTTCAGACATAGTTGAGAATGGTGATTAATCATGATGAATTCATTTTAAAACTGTGATTAATCTGATGAAAATGTTAAATCATTTGACAGCCCTAGCAATTACCTTTCACACTGCATGGAGACAAGCTGTTGAGCGAGTACTATATTTGTTGACAAGCTCACTGAGGTTTTCTTTAAGTACCCACGTTGTTGAATATGATCCTACGTGTACTTCAATTAATCCTTGATCATTTCTGACAACTGGGCTTTTTGGCTTACCTGTAAAGCATCCAGATTTCCAAAGAACTGCTCCACAGGAAGAATCTGGTTGCTGTCATCATCTGGGAACATGTTTTTGTCCAATTCTTCGCAATCCATGTCATCAAGGCCATGCTTGTCCCGTATACCATACCATGTGCAAGTGTCCAAAATTGGGCTCATCCTCAGCTCATTCTCTTTGCCCTCCTGTCCGTCCAACAGAGGAGACGCAGAGCATCGCCGTCTGCCTGCAGACTGGAGGCACTCACAGCTGATGTGAGACAGTCTCTCTGTGTCGCCTACTGCTGAGCTGTTCGGACTAGCTGCTGAACTTCTCTCTGCACTGAAGAGAGCCTTTGGACTTTTCATGCATTTCCTCCTTGTGACAGAACCCTGTGACTGATTAAAGAAAAAAACAGGGATTAAAAGTTGCTGCAAATGTAGCCATCACTTTTACCAACTTTAAAGGTTCCATACGGTTTTATTTTTCAACAGTTTTTAAAATAAGTGTTAGAGGTCCTACAATAGTGTATTGGAAGTGTGTTGCCCAAAATCTAGCCTTCATTTTTGTTTTGAAGAGTGCTTTTCTGAAGCCCTATTGGAAACACGGCATTTTGTGAACCTGCACCCTCAAATGTACAGCTTTGCAGAGCTTCAGGTGTATTTTAAGATGTGTAGCGAAGCCTGATTTTTTAAAATTATTGTTGGATTAACAAAAGATGTCCCCTGTGAAGTGATGGGCGTACACTAGGACTGGGCGATATGATCTCAAATCAATATCAGGGTAAATTGGGCAGTTTTACCTCAATCACGATAAATGCACGATAAATCTCTGACCACTATACTGTATATATTTTCCATCAGAAAATAACTGAAGGAAATTCAAATGAACTGCTTTTCGTTAATTTATTGACCAACTGGCACTCATTACTTTCATCGAAATATAATGCAAGCAATGGGACACACCTATTCCGCCTATCAAACCTTCTGAAAAAAACTCCAAAAAGCGCCAAAAACGCTCTATTTACATAATTACAGGTGGTTACGACAGTTTTCATAGTCACTTTGCATTTTGTGTTCTTTTGCTCAACATAATCTTTGTAAAACCCAAAATAATGACTGTGGTCCACAAATATGAATGTATGGTACATACCCTGACATACTACATCCTGTACACACATGTACTAAGCTACACCTACAGCCACATAACATGACTGGCATCATGTCTCATGCAATTACATTACTAATGTAACTACTAACCACTTATCACACTGCACGGCATTGATATCAATGCCGTGCAGTGTGATAAGTGGCAACCCAACCTAACACAACCATGTCAGGTAATATATTCCAATAATAAGAATATTACAATTTAGAAATATATTGACTTTCTCATTTTTCAAACAATTTTATTGAATTCCAGACATTCCATTGTCATGTTATTTGCCTAAATGTGTGTGCCATGTTGGCTTTAGAAACTGGATAGGTAAGCATCATCAAAATGATCACTCACACAATGAAAAGGGAATTTCACATGTTCTTGTAGCCATGTGACCATCTATTAGTGACATCAAATAAAGTATGGAATCCTTACCAACTGCTACCCCTACTGCAACAGTAAACTAATCATGGTTTCCTATAGAGATGCTTTTATCATGTTTTTATTATCTTGTTCTTTATTTGTGAATTGTCAATTTTGCATAATTGGTCATGATGTACATGTTTTTTTTTGTTTTTTTTAAAGGCTTTAAAAATCTATATTATTTCAAGTCAAGCATCTGTGTATCATTTGGAGCGGCATTACAATGAATACGAACAGAAGAAAAAAATAAGTATTTTTAGCGCATGATTGGGAAAGCACTATAGTACGTCACAGAGAGCAGTGCGCCAGTATCCAACTGATAACAGAGCTAGTTAGCTACGTAAGCGAGTGCAGCTTGTACGGCTGAGATGTCATCGCTCATCAACACGAGTTGCCGATGTGAGCCAAGAAAAGCTTGTAGATTTATATACTGATGCGCCAAAATTACTTTGATTCATTTTGTATGGACTTATTTCAGGAGCAAAATGCGAATGAAAGGGTTGAAAAACATAGTCGCACGTGTGCTCCCTTTTTACAGCCGCTTCTTCATTTGAACCGTCACCCGTTCCATCACCGTCTGTTTCCCCTTCTTCAGGCTGGATGGGTGGAGTCACGTGACTAAACACGCTGTACCTCATCTTAAAGGGGAATTAACATAGCATACCAGCACACAGTCAAAACAGGCAAAAAATACTTTTATTTTATTTTTTATTAAAACACCAAATTTATCGACATGGGCAAAATGACGTTGGTTATTGTAGTCAATTTCGGTAACAGTAAATTTTCGGTTTATCGCCCAGGCCTAGCGTACACACAAGGGCTCCTTTAGTTTGTGGCAGGTAAGAGGAAGTATCAGGTCCATTAGGAAGGAGGTTTTTCCTTGCTCGTCATAAAAACACGGGACTTCGAAAGCAAATGTTTAAGCACCTCTTCCTTCAAAAACCAACAAGTGAGGGAGATGATTTTTCTGACATTTAGTGATCATAAATAGGCACTATACTGTTAGACCATGATTTAAAACATACTGGGTATTTTTTTAGTATTAAGTATTATTTTTCATAATAGGGGACCTTTGAAAGGCACTCACTGGAGTCCTTGGGAATTCTGATTTTTAATAGTTTTATGTGTTTCTATTACAAAGAGAACAAACCTTTTTGGAGTGTTTAGGCTCAGAGATGTTCTTCCTCTTTCTGTGCTTCAGGTTGTTGAGTTGACCAGACATCTGCAAAGACAGACCCATTTTTTTTTTTAACCTTTAACCAGGTAAAGCTCATTGAGATTAAAAATCTGTTTTACAAGAGTGACCTGGCCAAGACGGCAGCATAACACAAAGTTTCTAACAAGACATTGTCAACATACAGTACAACATTCACAATGAATAATCAACAGTTTCAACAATTTAAAAACAAGTTACGTTGACCGAGCCCATTCATTTCATCCATCCATCCATCCATCCATCCATCCATCCATCTTCTATACCGCTTCTTCCTCATTAGGGTCGCGGGGCCCATTCATTTCATGTTCCTTTAAAATAGCCTTAAATTCTCCTAACCTACGATTGCGTGGCCTCCCAGAACAACACCAGCATCATTAAATTTGCGGATGACACTACAGTCATCGGACTGATCACTGGTGGTGTTGAAACATCATACAGAAGAGAGGTGGCGGACCTCATAGCTTGGTGTCGTGCTAACAATCTCCTTCTCAATACAGATAAGACTAAAGAGATGATCATCGACCCAAGAACAAGGGAAAAGGAGCCGCATAGACCCCTGTTTATTGATGAGACTGAGGTGGAGAGGGTGAAAACCTTCAAGTTCCTTGGCACACACATCAGCGAGGACCTCACCTGGTCTCACAACACCCAACAAATTCTGAAGAAGTCCCAAAGGAGACTGTACTTCCTGAGAAGACTGAGGAAATTTGGCATGTCCACCACAATCCTGAGTTGCTTCTGCAGATGCACTATCGAAAGTGTCCTTACCGCCTCCATCACTGTTTGGTACGGTAACTGTACAACACGTGATAGGAAGGCACTCCAGCGGGTGATCAAGACCTCACAGAACATTGTTGGGGCAGCCCTCCCCTCACTGCAAGACATTTACACATCTAGAGTCCTACGCAGAACACACAACCTCATCAAGGACAGCACACATCCACAACACTCATTATTCACACTCCTACCGTCAGGCAGACGCTACAGGAGTTTGAAGTCCAGGACCACAAGGCTGGCAAACAGCTTTTACCCACAGGCCATCAGGCTCCTCAACGAAGCACTCGCACACGCCGCACGCAACACACGCACACACTCATAGCACTTTATTTATTTATTTATTTATTTATTTATTTATTTGCATTATTTACTTGCATTAATGTCTCTTCTGTTGTTGTTGCTTAATTTATTGGTATATATGTTTATGTGTTTATGTTTCTTATGTTCTTATTCTTTCTTGTGTTTTCTTTCTTTCTTGGGAGAATGAACAGAATAAGATTTTCATTGCATGGTATAACTGCTGTTTTACTATGCACATGACAATAAAACTCTCTTGAATCTAACGTAACAAGTTGAGATAAGTTTAAGTCATTTTGCAGGTCACTTCATGCAAAGGGTGCAGCGTCCTGGACTGTTGTCTAACCCAACTCTGTTCTGACGAGTGGTCGACTAATTATCGGCCGGGCCGATAATCGGCCTTATTTCAATCCAACAGGTCTATATCAAGAAATCAATTTAAAACTGGGGTAGTTCGGCTCGGATGCAGCCGCACCTCTCTCTCTCCTGCCAGCTGTGACTTCTGTTTTCCAGCGCCATCTGATTGGTTAAGCAAGCCACGGCATGCGTTAGTGGCAGAGCCAATCTGAAGCGGAGATTGTCCTTTCTCTCACACATTCTCTGAGAGCGTCTGAGAGCAAACACACGTCAAGGTAAATGCAGAAAATTTTAACATCCCAGTGCTCTACATCTTGCAACTCCTACTGACGTTACAGTGAACAGCAGAATAACGTAACAGCGGAGTAAACATTAGCGGCATCTCTGCTAGCTCGTAGTACCTCCCGACATGTCTGTGAATTACCTGAAAGAAGGCTGCTGATAATGTCGACAGTCAAACAGTCCGTGACAGTAAAAGCATGTGTGTGATTGAGAGAGAACGTGTAAATAACTCAATTCACTTGTTTTATTGGAGGGAAGCACGCCAAGGTGGAGGCTGCTTAGCGTACCGTAACATTAGTTCGCCGGTCTGGCTCTAAAGGCTCAGCAGACTATGCATTAGCAATGGGGAGAATGTATGTAATGTGGAAAATAGTGTGTTTTTGCATGAAAGTCACATGAAAAACTCTACAGCTCACGACTACTATAATAACGTAACGTAATATAACGTAATATGCCTGTGAATCACTTGAAACAATGCTGTTGGTAATATCAATGTGGAAACAGTCTGTGGTTGTAGAAGCCTGTGTGTGTGACTGAGAGAGTGTAAGAAATTCAATTTGGTCTTGTTTTGTTGCAGGGAAGTACGCTAAGATGAAGGCTGAAAAAAATTCAGGGAGCTATTATATAGCTTTTTATTAAACCTTACAAGAGTTGCTGTTGAGCTTGTTAACTCCCTCTACTTTTCGTTGTGTTTGAACTTAAAACAAAGATAAGTTATATATAAATGTTACTTTATTTACTGTGGAAACATTTCAGGAAGCTACTGTATATATTTAAGTTTTTATTCAACTTCTAAAAGATGCTTCTGAGTGTATAACTCCATGCTCTTCTGGAGCCATCTTTCTGTTTGGTTAAATAAAAATGCTTTAGGCAGTTAAAGGAAATTAAGTGTCTGTGTTATTCAACATTTTTACACCAATTTTGACCCTTATTGCAAATAAATATCGGCTCTAAATATCGGTTATCGGCCTCCTTAACTACTAATAATCGGCCCTGAAAAACCCATATCGGTCGATCTCTAGTTCTGACTTCAGGAACCACTGTCTATACATTTTTCTGAGAGCGCAAAGCATACTGTTTGATGGTATTTATGCATGTATGTGCAGAGGTAAGATGGTAGGAGTCCAAGAATTCATAAATTCATAAATTAAAGTCAGGCAGTGAGTCCACCAAATAGTCCACAGATAGGGATGGAACCTCAACTGCAGCATACAATGTACAATAGTGAACACAGTTTCCACAGCCAGTCATAAAGAGTAAAGCAGAGTGGTAAACAGTGCACAGCGTTTGCAAAAGAAGTTCTGACACATTCATAAATAGGAGGTCATCATAATCCAGCAAAGGTAAGGAAGTAGCAGAAATCAAATGCTTCCTTGTATAAGCAGGGAAGCAGGATTTATTTCTGAAGACAAAAAAATAAGTTTTAGCTCCAGTTCAGCTGAAGTTTAGCAGTTTAGCTTCACTACAAGATGCAAAATATGTTGTTTGAATGACAAGTTAAAATAACAAGCCTAAATACTTGTAAGATGAGACCATTTGAATTTCTTTCCCTTCAGCCGTTTTGATTTTAGGGAGCTGAGAGGGTAGCAGTTTTACATTTGAGAAAACCATAACTTTAGATTTGTCTTCATTTAGCACTAACCTTAGCTGATTTCGATGTGACTGAACATAATGAAATACAGACCGTACAAAATCCAAGGCTTGGTCAATTGAAGGAGGGGAACAATAGATGACTGCATCATCTGCATAAAAGTGGAAAAAAGGCGTTCGGCACATTTTGACAGAGATTGTTTACATAAATGGAAAACAGCAGCGTACCTAGAACAGAACCTTGAGGTACTCCTTTAGTTACTAAAAGTAAAGAGGAAGACAGACCAGTAAGATGTACACACTGAGTTCTACCTGACAGATAGAAAACCAGCCAACAGCAGTATCAGATTTTCTAAAGCCAATTTAACAAAGTGTCATGATCGATGGTGTCGAAGTCTTTAGACAAGTCAATGAAAAGCACTGTACAGAACTTTTTACAATCAAGGGACTCAATTATATTAACTGTTGACTAATTGACAGCAATGGCCCAAAAGCAACGTTAAATTTGTTCCTTACATAAAAAGCAACACCACCACCTTTTCTGTGACGATCACAGCCAAAAATATGATAACCTTGAATAGCAATGTCATTCAGCGATTGAGCTTGTCAGCCATGTTTCAGACAAAAATAGAATATCAGTATTTAATCTGTCAAATTTTTACAAAATCGAATTTAAGGAGAAGACTTCTGACATGAAAATGAGCAATTCCAAGACCACACTAGATTAGGGTTACGTTCCCTGATAAAATAATGTGGCATCAAAATATTAATCAACAATTCAGTTTTTAAATATGTGAGATCAACACAAGATTTTGGAGATGTGTATGTACGATTTTTAACCATTTATTCTGATTAGCATTATCAAGGTCAGGAGGTCAGAATATCTATTCTAGCTCATCCTACATGTGTTTAATGTAGAGTTGAATGCCAATTGACGAAGTTTTTTTTAAACCAAATTACACACTACCTCAACTAGTCTAGTTAAATGTGATTGAATACTAAAACATATGCCTCCCAAAACATTCAACAAATGATGCAGCATGACCAGTAGCGATCACGTGATCGTCCTCGTCTCGTGAGCGTATCTTTTCAAGCTAGCTGAACTGCCCTGTTTTTGTCCTTTGTCCAACTTAAACGCAAACGTCAAACAAGATACATAAATGAAACACTTTAAACGCGTTCATATGACGATCATTCCAGTAAATCTTATTCTCAATAGCGTACGCCCCAACCACAAGCTAACACTGCCAGCAAGAACCGTGAACCAAAACGGTAACATTTAGCGACTTAGCTGTCTGCCAATTAGTCATCGCAACCAGACACTTACCTTACGTATCATCTATCGGTGGTAAGCTACTACAAAATAACTACAAAATACTTCCTGATAGCGCCTTATCTTTGGACTTCACACGATTACCCGATGTGACGTTGTTACTTTTTCGGCTCGGTGTTGCCCTCTCAAATTTCTAGCAGTAATGCGTCGACGTGATGACGTCAAAACCGGAAATGAACGCACGACTGCTCGTGCATGTACAGTATGTAAATAATTTTTGTTTTGTTTTTTTTATTGGAAATGTAGCTTATCATTACCTATTTAGAATATGCATTGACGTTATATATAACACGCAGTAAATATTAACTATTTTAATTTCCCAGTATGTCCACTAGAGTACGCTAGGGGCACTCCGTGAATTATGTTTGTATGATCAGTTGTACAATTTAAATATTTTTAATCATGTTTAACGTTCGTATTGATTTTTGTTAGGAATATTTGCTGTATCATGCAATACGTGTTACTACAGTATTGCAAGTTATGACAAAACACTGACCAGCATTTTGTGAGGAACATGTTTTGACGCAATTTCAAAATAAACTCAGTTATACATAACATAAAAATAACATTCTTAACTGTTACAATTCTAAAATATGATTAACCTAGTGAAAAATAAACTCACTAGTACGTCTGACAAATAACGTTCTTGGCTTTTGTAATTCTGCAGTATGTCCACCAGAGTACGCTTGAGGCATGCAATAATAAAGTATAGTACATACATTATCTCATTTTATCCTATTATCATCACTTATTTTGATGTCTAAACATTATCACGTTAACGTTATCACAAAAATGCATTTTTGTATGAGTAATTTTATAAAAACACTTAATTCTACTAGCTGAAATACCACCTTTTTTTATTTGCAGACAATTTCTTACAATGGAACAAGTCATTGTTTCAGTGTAAACTCAAAAGCAGATGCCAAATACGCTACATGTTACTGTTAAAGTGTGCAGGCATTATACTTGTTGACACCTGTTCCAATAAAGAGGCATCATCATGATGAGGTGGGAGGTGACATTTGGGAAGAGGAGGCGGAGGAGAGCGAGTGTAATGAAGGAGGGTCTGTGTGTCCACAGGCACAAAGCAGAGAAGTTGAAGGACCACGTCCATCATCCTTTCCCCACGACGGAAAGCCAACCTGTTCCTCCAGTGAGTGCCGTCATGGCCACAAAGAGCCCGGGTCCAGGTCAGTGTCAGCGCCCTCCAGGTGGGGCAGTACAGTACCACATGTGAGGGGACATCAATGCCTGAGAGACCTGAAGTTGAGAATGGAGAAAGGTGAAGCGTTGGAGAGCCCCTGGCCACTGCACTGAGCACCATGGAGCACCTTTTCAGGAGAAAGCGGCTCGGTCTACTGAAGCCCCTGCTGAGTCTCTCTCTGTTCTTCGCCTCGCTCCTCATGATCCACAAGCTTAGACTCCCCGAGAAAGACGCCATGGGGACGTATATGAGACACGCCGGCTGGTGTGGAGACTGTTTTTCATTCAAGAAGACTGCAGTCAAGCACTCTTTGTTGAACCACCAAAGCGCACCGGAGGCGCAACAAGTATCCAACCGGAGCGGTCGCTTATGGGACCCGCAGGTGCTCAACTGCAGCGAGGATGTCACGGTGAGGACCAAGGATTGGTTCCGGAGGTTGGACCCGAGATTTCACCAGTTCGTCTTGCACCGGCACTGCAGGTACTTCCCGATGCTCATCAACCACCCGGAGAAGTGCACAGACGGAGGGGTGCACCTCCTCATGGTGGTCAAGTCCGTTATCGAGCAGCACGACCGGCGGGAGGCGGTGCGTAAAACCTGGGGCAAGGAACACACGGTGGACGGTAAGAGCATAAAGACCCTCTTTCTTTTGGGGAGCCCTGCTGCGGGCAAAGACGCCAAAAACCTACAGAAACTGATCGAGTATGAGGACCACATTTACAGGGACATCCTGCAGTGGGATTTCATGGACACATTCTTCAACTTGACCCTGAAGGAGGTCAACTTTCTCAAATGGTTCAACATCTACTGTCCAGGAGTCCAGTTTATATTCAAAGGAGACGACGATGTGTTTGTGAACACCAACAACCTGCTGGACCTCATCGGCTTTAAAGTGGAGGAGCACAAGGAGACCACTTTGTTTGTGGGGGACACCATCTCCAAGGCCATCCCCATCAGGAACAGACAGAGCAAATACTACATCCCCAGGGAGCTCTATGATAAGCCATACCCACCTTATGTAGGGGGAGGGGGGTTCCTCATGTCCTCCCATCTGGCCAGGAGGCTCTTTGTGGTCTCCGAGAACCTGGAGCTGTACCCCATTGATGACGTGTTTTTGGGCATGTGTCTGCAGAGGCTCCACCTGAGCCCGGAAATGCACTTGGGCTTCAGGACCTTCGGCATCACCAGGCGCAGGGTGAGCCCCATGAACACCGAGCCGTGCTTTTACAAGAACCTTGTTGTGGTGCACAAACTTAATGCACAGGAGCTTGTCAAGATGTGGAGGCTGGTGCACGAGGAAGAGCTGGTTTGTGCTCAGAGGACTTCGGTATGACTGTCAGTGGAAGAAACCAAAAATAAGCGAAGAGGACTTGAGTTATGATTAAATATACAGCCACTTTTACATTTAAGTTATCCACTTTGGAGATAAAATATGAGTAATCCTCAATGCCTTTTGGAAAACCACTACCATATAGGTCTTCAGTGTTTAAATCTCAGTGCCTTTTCAAATGTGAGCCTCAGTGTGCAAGCGTGACAGCCAAAGTATTAGTAATATGGTGCAACATTTTGACCAATTGTGTATTTTCAGCAAGAACAGAGAAAACATTCTAAACCAAAATGTATCAGATTTTGTTGAGTTTTTGTATGATAGTGTAAATAAAACCTGAAGTCCTCTAGTTATCTAAAAAAAAAAAAAAAAGGGACTTGTGTTCGATTTTGAACATTGAAAAGATGGATGGGAAAAACATCATCGCCTCACAACAACCTTTGTTACAGTATGTTAAGCCACGGCATACCATACACAGTTGTTGCTGTTATTCAAAACTTAACTTGACTGATACTGTAGGGATTTTATATACACACTTAACATTAAGACAATACCACCATTTTGAAACTATGGACAAGAGGCTGACTAGCAAAATATTGCGTTTAATTAAAGCTTAAAGAGGGATTTGTCACAGTTGTCTACTCTCCCCGCAGGATACACCGCTCAGCATATATCAACAGTTGTCTAAGGATCATCTTCGTAAAAAAGTGATTTTAATTCATGAATAAAGAAACGCTTGTTGGGAATAACATCAACACCACACAACAGCCTTTGTTGTGCCACGCCTCGGCATACCCAGCCGTTACTTTTATTTAAGGAAATGCAGTTACTTTTGCTGGGAGAAAATAGTCTTTGTTGAAAATGGTCCAATAC
Source organism: Dunckerocampus dactyliophorus (assembly GCF_027744805.1). NCBI lineage: Eukaryota > Metazoa > Chordata > Actinopteri > Syngnathiformes > Syngnathidae > Dunckerocampus > Dunckerocampus dactyliophorus. The sequence goes on along the minus strand of NC_072819.1, from coordinate 21,711,344 downwards.
TGACACATGTTAAAGCCAGCCTTTTTTTTTAATAGAATAAAAGACCACATGACACTACTGTACTAGATATTACACAACTTATCTTACAATTCCGGTATAAGTCAAAAGTTTGGACACACTTCAAAAAGAAGGTCTAAACTTTTGACTGGTACTTCATACATTTTATGTGCACACCTAAAATTAAGACAATAACGTTCTAAACCTATACACAAGAGCGACTGACTAGAAACATTAGTACATGAAGCTTAAGTCACTCTCTTGTCTACACTTGCCACCACGCAAATATAAACAGCTGTATAATAGCATCTGTCTCTCGAGGGGTGAGCGCAGACGGGGGCTTGTCACAACAGACAAAATAACCCCCGGTGACGTTATCTGCGGATTATAAAAACACATGGATTGTCCTGTTTGCCATATAGTCACAGACTCAGTAGTTTAGTGTGATAACAATTTGTAGAAGTAAGCTGAAGTCTACTCACTGTACCTATCTATCATGTCTTTAATCTAGTTCTGTTTACATTCTCTACAGCAGAGGTGTCCAAACTTTTTCCACCAAGGGCCACACACTGAAAATCAAAGGATGCAAGGAGTCACTTTGTCATTTTTAAATTTGTAAAAATGCTAGAAAAAACTTTACATAAAGCCGTGTTTTATTATTGGTTATTAGTTATCAGCTTTTTCTCTTTATATTTTGTGTTTGTGCTCTATTTTTCCTGTTTTTTGAGGGGGGTTAATTTTATTTCTACAATGTGCCGCAGGACAGTAAAAAAACAAGCTGTGGGCCACAGATGGCTCCCGTGCCGCACTGTGGATAGCCCTGGTGCACAGAAACACACTTCCCATAGCATTTTCTAATCTCCCCTACTGCTCCTGCTCTTCTATTTGTTTTAATCTTGGACTGTGAAACACTCTGTTACTGTATGCAGTACAAATAAAGCTTTGCCTATTGTATGATTACGCATGGTCACTGACAGCAATTTGTAGTTTTTAAGGACATTGCACATTTAAAGCTGTAGCTAAAGTCCGACCAACATTATTCATACCCTGTCTGGCCACATGCTGAGTTAGTGTTTTTGAATGTTGAATAACATGTTGAATGTTATCGTGTGGTTGGATATGACCCACAAAAGTGCCCATATTAATTGCTTTTAAAATTTTTGATTCATATCTTTGACAATTTTGAGGAAATATAATCTTTTGCACCATTCGAAAGGATCTTGGTGACTAACCAAACTAACCTGATTTAGAGCAGTGGTTTTCAACTGGTGGGTTTGGTCCCAAAATGGGTAGCAGTAGCTATCACCGTTGACTTTTCGAGGATGGTGAAGCATAAATATGACCTGGATTATTTAAACTGTGGATTGACATCAATATCAAATTTTGTGGGCCTTTTTGTGATGTGTTATTTTTATATTAAATATTCAACTTAACTAGGGCTGTCAAATGACTAAAAATGTTATCAGATTAATTAGTTTTCAAATTAATTCATCATGATTAATCATCATTTGCAAATATGTCTAAAATATGTCAATTTTTACTGTTCATTCATCATTTTCTATATCGCTTGTCCTCACTGAGGTCGCAGTCGCTTGGAGCCTATCCCAGCTGACTTTGGGCGAGAGGTGCAAGAATGGTCACCAGCCAATCCCAGGGCATTTATAGACAAACAACCATTCACACTTACATTCATACATTTTGTGTTCAGTTGTGGTGTCATTGACTACTATTTAAATTTGTTTGATGATCTGAAATATTTAGTGTGACAATCATGCACAAAAAATAAGATATCAGGATGGGGGCAAACACTTTCACACGACTTTATGTGGAGTCTGTTCTGCACCGGGAGTCTCCCTGTTTGACGATCACCGCTTCCCTGGTGTATGTCCTCTAGCCAGCGGCGTAAGGGATGGAATTCGACTGCTTCTCCCCAAAGGCCTGGCTCTGCCTCGGGCGCCCACCGACCAAGTCTGTGTGACCTTTGTGCTAGATACAGCCCTGCCTGGACACACACAAAGACACCCACAATCGTAAGACCGCTATTTGCCAAAGCAGCCCTCACCTATTACACTTGAAGCGCATCAACAGTTCAGTGTCAGTTTCAGTTACTGGGTGAAGATGAAGAAAAAATACTTTTGTACGGGATTTACCGAGGCTGATCACAAGTTATTGTTATTGTCTTTTTACGTTGTACTGTCCTCTTTTGTCCATGTGTATTTAATATACTTGGTCATTCTGATTTGTTTGAATGAACTTGTTTTTCAGCATAAGTATGGAAGTAACAAAAAGATGTCAACCACATGTTTTATAGCTAAGGGGAAATGAAGACCACACTGACTAACAGGAAAAAACAACCCTTTAAGGATGTGTTTCCCAAACTTCCCAAAATGGGTACTGGGTCAGTTTATATTAGGTTGTCAACAGTTAAGACTAAGAAGCTACTTTACTAATCATCAAGGGAGAGGAGGAACCAAATACTGTATCCAATTTAGGTCTAGACCTGAAAATGTTTGGGTATAAAAATAAATGACGACAAAAGGTAACAGAGGTATCAGCAGCAGTAGTAGAGGCCACATGTCTACTGTCTGTGCCGTCATCTACCGTGTGGTATCGAAAATATCCTCGTGGCTTACCACCTCTGCTAAACCCTTCGCCCTGAAAAGTAAACACATTCCGTGTTGGCTCTTGTCCTTTAACAGTGTTGACTTCCAACTTAAGTGGCCCAGCAGTACATAAGAGACCAGATTACTCCATTTAATCATAATTGTTGTATTTCAAGAGAAACTTCTGCATGAGTTAAACCAAATAGACATGCTGATAGGATGTGTTGCGTTAACCCCATTCAGATTCAGTTTACATTCTTCTAAAAAAGGTCACCCACGAAGTGACACAGTGTAATTTTGTTTGGGAAAGTAAAGCAGGCGTCCAGATAATCCTAGTGTTGAGTGGAGCAATGTAAACTCCTTTTTTGACTTTTAAAGAGAAGCGCTATCAGTGTAACTAAGGGCCTGTCGACACAGGAACATCCTCAGGTCCAAATAGTAAAGTATTTTCATTTTTTCAGCCTTTCATCCACACAGCAATGGCGTCCTGGGTGCCCAGAAACATTTTTTTTTTATTTTTTTTAAATCAGTAGTATAGTATAGTTTTGCTGTTGCCATATGGACAAGCAAACCAATACTTGCTGGTCACATGACCAGAGATGAGTGGTTGTGTAATGCTACCTGAAAAGCAAACACAATAACTGAACTTCAACTGGCCTGAGTCCCAGTCAACATTCTCCTGACTTTTTTTTGTCTTATACTCCAAAGTGACACACAGAAGTAAATCCACTTCATCGTCAGTCTGGACAAGCTGGACAACCGGAACACGACGGACCTTCTGCGAATGTGGTCTTTTTTCTTTTATTATTTTCGTGAGTCGCACGGTTCTATCTATGTGTCTGTTTACAGAGTGACATGTAAGTGTGTATTGTGTATTACATCATTTTCAGCCACTGATCCCTTTCCGTGTGGATGTGACTATTTACTGATTTGACACTGTGTGGATGCAATTTTTTTTCGACCCGTAAAAAAAACCCAGGAGCGTTCCCGTGCAGACATGGCCTAAATGTTTACAGTGAATGTTGCAGCTCTACACTGCTGGTCATAAAACTGGAATGAAAACTGCAATTTCAACATTGAATTTTGAGATATGTACAATATAGGTCATAAGTTTTAGAACACCCCAATTTTGTTAGTTATTTATTGAAATTCAAGTTGTTCAAGTCCAATGAATAGCTTGAAATGGTACAAAGGTGAGGTGAAGTGCCAGAGTACCCAAAACTGAAAAATAATGTGTATTTCAGAATTATACAAAAAGGCCTGTTTCAGGGACCACAAAATGGGTCAACGATTTAAAGCTGTTCTGCAGAAATGGAGGTTGATCAAGCCTTGGCAGTTCGTACAACTATTTCCTACAGGTGTTCCATGTTCTGGAGTACTTACTACCTCCTCTGTCTGCATAAAAACTGTGTTCGGAACACACTGTGGTACTATACCCTCGTGAACATCAGATGAACAGCATTGTACTGGAGAAAGTGATTTGTTGCTACAAATAATGGCAATAAAAAAGGGAATTAACAATGGAAGACAGACAGACCATCTTAACACTTAAAAATTTAGGTTTTTCCTCCAGAGAAATTAGAGCGTTCTAAAACTTTTGACCAGTATATATGTATATCTAGAATACACTATGGTAGCAAAAGTGTGAAAACAGGGTGTTGTGCTAATAGGTGTATGTGCGGACAAGAAGGGGGTTGTATATGAATGCATCACCTTGTACTGGCTGGGTTCTCTGGGATGCAGTCCTGCGCAAGTTTTGTTTGCAGCCCTCCCTCCCCGTGAGGTGAGTCTTCCAGGCCTGCAACAGGTACAAAAGTAGCTCTGTGAGTTCATTCCTGCCCTGGAAGTTCCTTCAATCGGAGACAGCCACGACCGATGGACTGTAGGTCCAGTCAACAGGCGGAATGGCCGCCCTCCCTCTACAACACTGAGGCCTTTCATAGCAATCTGTATTTACCATACAACTTTGTGGAATGTTTTTTTTCTCTGCACTTTTGAAGGGTGTGTTTGCATTAGAAAGCAGCATGACATGTTGTACATAAATGAAATCACAGCAGAGTACATTTACACATCATCTCTTTCTGTCACATCTTCTTGAACAGAACAGAATTTGCAGTCCTTGACTGAGGCTGATAAGCACGCACAAAACATGCTGGATAACAGATTGCTACTATAGTACTATCAACTGTTGCTTTGATTACCAAATATAGTAATTATTATTGATTGATTTTCATTATTCATTCCTGTTCGGGGTCTCGGGTGAGCTGGAGCCTATCCCAGCTGACTTCGGGCGAGAGCAGGGGTACACCCTGGACTGGTTGCCAGCCAATCACAGCTGAAAAAATAATATTAAATAATAATTTAATAAGTGTCTCTCTAACAGAAAAGCTGCAACAGTACATCCTCTTAAGTTTCACATTTCCTTGTTATTGTTGTAGCTGATATTGGGATTTGCCTGAATTTGTCACACAATTACTCTTTCTGTTTACCATTGAGTAAGAGCTCTGCAGTAGAAGCACTCGTTCACAACTCTCCCGTCAGTGAAAGATGTTTTGTTTTGCTCCAATATCCACACAATCCATAGTGAGCACTCATTTGCACGTTGCTGTGCTGTAAATTAATGTGCTATGACGCTCATAGATTTGTCCTCCTAAGATCTAAGCGCAGTTATTTTCGACGCTCTGACATCAAACATGGGTAGATTCTTCCCCTCGAATGAATAAATAAATGAATTAATTAATTAATTTTTCCCATAAGAAACAATGCACATCCAATAAATCTGTTTCAGAAAGCCAAAAATGTTAACACAAAACTAATTTTTACAGTTTTACATGCAGAAACAATTTGAAATAAATATAAATGCATACAAATGATGACTAAAGTGATTTATGAACATTTAAGGTTACTTTCACCTTCATCAAAGATGTGATTCTTGGCGCGCTGTCCCCAAAGACACGATGTGGCAGCGAGACACCACACAGTCACCATCTTCATGTTTGGACATCAGTTGTTTCTTGAATTCAATAGTGTTTCTCACCACAATACTATATACTTAATATATATGCTATATATTAAGAATACAGATGGACGCATGCAGTCTATTAATAACAAGACATGACACGCGCCATATTGTACGCCAGTGGTTCCCAAACTTTTTACAGTCGCACACCCCAGATATTTGACCTGAAGCTAGGTACCCCCTACTCCTACATTTAAAAAATATAAACCTTTTTATCTTAATTAACTTGAAATATCTGTTAACATAATTACTTGGTTAACAAATTTTGTGGTAATTCCGGGTCAGAAATGTGTATTTTCTGTTGATATCGGAATTGGAAATTTAGAGTTGGACAATATCAGCATATCGGCAAAAAATACAATATCCGACATGCCTAATTAACTCCTTTTTACACTTTTTAATGACAAACTCTATAGATAATACAGATTTTGTTCTAAGAACAGTCCGGCTGATTTTTCCTCTCATTAGAGTTTTCAGGTGTCTTATGTTGCATGTCTCCCAAGTTTCATTAATTGGGAGCTTCCTAAGAATCTCTACCAACACACTATCAAGGCTACATATTCGCTGATATCCGTCCCTATTTGTGTCCTTGTGTGTCCTTACAATTTGAAGAACTTGGGCAAACAACAAGCATCTCTTCTTTTGAAGTCTTTAAAATGTCAACGATAGCAGTGTTTTACCTCCACACCTGTTTGCTCTTTTACTCTCACATTACACATTCTTTGGTTCCCGTGTTGACAGTCAAAGGAAAAAAAGCAGTGTAAAGTTTGGTGGGGCCCATTGTTTCTAATGGTAACATTTCTAAAACCTGCTAAATAACATAACACTTTGATTTGCAGACAAGTAAGTGTACAACAGTTGGTGGGTGATATCAGAAGGACTCAATTAGGCCATCACACCTAAAACATGGCTCATCATCCCCCTGTAAAGTTACTTTAATTTTAAAGGACCAGTGTTGTCACAATTGTTGTAGCCGGGTCACTCGTGAAGAATCTTACCTCTTCTCCTGGTGGGAAGTTGTTGTGACACAAGGGGCAGTGACTGAAGCTTTTACCAGAGGCAGGGGCTTAAAAAAAAAGAAACATGACACCTTTAAGCTACCTTAACAGGTAAAGAGGACATTATTAAAACATTGAAGAGGAAATAAAAAAAGGGATGTGAAAGACAGGCGTTTTAACAACAGACATTGTTCCAACAAGAAATATCATTCATAACATCGCATTAAAGGAAAGTAAAATTCAAACTTCAGCACCTCAAGGTGGACGTTTATGGTGATACAAAGACTCAAGACTTGTCAATTATTAATCCAGACATATGGTTGGTGTTTCAGATCAATTGTTTGCCTTTCAAAGTATTTATTTTGGTTGGTAGGTAAGGGGAAATGTAAACATAGATTTAAAATACAGAAAATGCATGAGGTATGACAAATTTATTATATTATTATATTATTTATATTATTTTTGATATATAATAATAATAATATAATTATTATTATATTATTTTATAAGTGTATTCTGGCTGTTTTATGCATATTTGACCAAATATAGATTACTACAGCTCGTTTATGGGCTTCATCTTTCATTGTTATTATTATCAAACACATTTTTGCAAATGGTTTTGGGGGGAAAGGAGACATGTTCTTAAATAGCAATTACATTTATTAGGGATAAAAGCGCAAGGCAGAATGGTATTTTTTTATTGTTTTAGCAGCTTTACGCAAACGCCAATTTTTATGAAACTCCATAGAGGAGTTGCACAAGTGCCCAATAACAACCTATTCATTTTTGGTGCATATGCGAATGAAAATCTGAGAAAAGGAATTCATTTTTACTCCTTGTGTTTAAGTCACAATGTAAGCAATTCCCACTACTATTGCCTCATTCTAAATCAGAGCACATACTGCTGTTTACAAAAAGTTACAAAATTGCTTCCAATAAAGACACTTCTATTGTTTGTTACAAAAAGCATTTCCTTTGTTTCCCTAAAGAATTTTTTTTGTTTTGATATTCAACCTCATCAGGCAGGCTGGCTTGGACACAATGATAATACAAAAACGCAAATCATCACAGCACTAACTCATGCCAAAATTCAAAATGGAGGCTCACGATTACAAGTGGGACCCTGGATGTGGCAAGTCAGATCCTCAGTGGCCACTGCCTCCGAGCAGCTTTGACACTGGCTGAACTTGGACCGGCTTTCACATTCGTTCAGTAAGTGCTCGGTGAAGCTGGCGATCTCCACTACCTGTGAATATAACACAGGATGTAATCATGCTGGGTTACAGGTGGTGATTTAACAAGCATGCTTACAAGTGCCGTGAAAGAATTTTACCTGTCTGCATTCATCGCAGCGTCGCAGCATAGGACAGTGTTTCCAGTAGTGAAGATCTAATACATCTTCAGTGAAGGAATCATCAGTTTTACCACAGAAAATACACAACCTAAAACAGAATAAATATGAAATATGTATGTAGTCAGACAAACACGCTAATGCGTACTAATGCTTTTGGAAGTCACTTACTTGTCCAGGTAATTAATCGATTGTTGGACGTTTGAAGTGTGCAATTTCTCGTTCTGTGGCAATTTTGTAACTGCTGTTACAAAAAAGATGACAAGATGACATTTGTTACCTACATACAACTAGATGCCACTACTTAAACTTGAACATAAACGCTCCATTTAATGCTTCTGTTCAATTAAACACTGTGGCTGTAGGCAACCTCCTCGGCTGGCATTGCTTCTGTTGGTGCTGTGCTTTGCAATATACAATACCTGTTAAGATCAAATACAGCTAAGTTTTCCTTTTCCACTTTCTCATGTACTCCAAATTAATTTAATGTTAAACAATGTACTTGTTATATATAGTTTTCACATTCTGTTTAGGTAAATAAACTCCCTGGCTATAATTAAAGCATTTGCGGAATACCCCTACAGATTAAAATGAACTAAATAAAAACTAAAACTAAACTGATATAAAACATTCGGTGTCATGGCTTGACTTTACATTGAACTTTCATTTTTTGTGTGCGTTTCTGCTGGTTAACTCACAACAAAGCTTGCAATGACGCCAAACCTAAAAAAAAAAGATTGGGGGCAATTTCGTGGGTCTTCCCAAATGTTAGCGATGACAACCTTTACGAGCCTTTAAGTTGTAAAAGGAATTCCCAACAATGAGGGCATCAGCATTGTTACTTGCACTTGCCTTTGCTGTTTTGTGATAGCCAGAGACTGGGGAAGGAAAATATTTAAAGAAAACAAAAAAGTTGGAACACGTACTTGGTTTACCAGACTTTTGAGACACCCTCTCAACCTTAGGCGCTTCTTTTTTGGTTATTTGGCCTTTGGTACTTCTAATGTCTCTCTCCTTTAAGAAAAGATACAACAATAACAATGGGTTATTACAAACAAACACAAATAATGGATTTCTGACAGTTATGTTAATTAATAATGGAAAGCCTCTTTGTAGCCATTGTTGAACCAGTCTTGTTATTAGACTAAGCAGAGTAGTAATTCACCCAAGCCGTAAGAGGAGCCATAAATGTAAATGAGAAGCCTTTACAAGGTGTGATGTAATTGCAGCCGGATGACAACTCCACCTACTGTCATCTCTTTCAAGGCAGCCAGCTGCTTTTGCAGAGAATGGATCTCCTCCTTCTCCTGCTGCCCATCCTGTAGAGCACCTCCCTTCTTCATAAGCTGGGTGGATAATCAAAATAGTCAATACACCAATTTGTCTATGTTTACATTAATTATCTTTTCATAAGTGTCCTACTATGCAGACTGTTGGAGGAGTTGCGTTTCTTATGACGTGAATCACTTGAATGCTACCCAACAGTGTGCCCATTAGGTAATGGGAAGGCTTGCTTTCTCATGATGCTGATGCAAAATTAAGCTTAAGTCATCGGATGACTCACAAGTGTTACAGTAAAATGATGCCAGTTAGACAACAAAAGTCTACTTGTAATCAGGTTTATTTTCCATTGAACAGTCCACACATTTCATGATGAGGTTTTAAATAAATGTACTTATGCCACTATGGATTTTGTTGTTTAACATGACTATGTAGTCCCCTCTGCTCCATTGTCCACCCACCAGCTGCTCCTCATTAAACTACTCACTAAACTGCATTAAAAAAAAAAAAACACCCACACCCTTGGACAAACAATTTGATGTACCAAGTGAACGCATTTAACATATTTTGTAAATGTTATCAATCATGCATTTTTGCTTTTGCACAAATACTGTACATGAAAAATACTGCATTTCTTGCCTCAGTCTCCACCAGATTTCCGTCGATCTTGGCGAAGCCATCAAACAGGGTTTTGTAAAGGAAGTTCTTGCGGGCAGCACTGCTGGGTGGAAGGTAAACGAGAGCGGCTGCACCGTGTTGCTTGTACATGGACAAGATGATGCGCACCGCCTGCTCTCGAACAGCGGAAGCGCTGTGCTCCAAAGCTGTAGTGCAGAACTGAAAGAGATAAACAGAAGGGTGTACTGTATATAGAGAAGTTCACACTTGTTTGCAAGGATGTTGACTAGATGATGAGGATAATGTTGTCTCTAGAAGACTGTGGTGTAATTGCTGATGTTGAAAAATAGATCATCTAACACACAGGTGTCAAACACAAGCCCGCGTAACTCCGGGAATAATGCATGTCAATAATGCACTTCACCTTTGTCCTTTTAATTTTGTATTTGATCCGTCATTTTGACATAAAAATGTTACTGCATGCAGTTCTTCTAAACGTCAGTATTGTCTAATCATGCAGCAAGATATTCCAAGCATTTTTCAAAAACAAATACTTGAATGTCTGCTTGTCAGCATGACATCTTCACTTTACTTCTCATTTCAAAGCAAGTTATCCATCAGTTTATTAGTACAAATATAATAATCAAATGCATGGGCAATTGTGTAAAAATATCATGAGGTTATAATCATATTTATATTTATATATACTGACAGTTACAAGTCGCCCTCTGAGGGCAGCCGTAACTGCGATGTGGCCCTCAATAAAAATGAGTTTGACACCCCTGATCTAACACATGAAATGTGGCATCCTTGTATAGTGGCTGGGTTGTGCATTTAACTGCAGCACGAACCAGGACCTTACGGATAAAATGTTGATTGGGGGGAAGACCTTTATTTGTATCAATAAATGTTTATACAAATATTTCATGTATTTTTCATCTTTTTTGTCCTCATATAAATTCAAATCATTTTACAATACATGTCAAGTGAAATCTGAGTTCAGAATTTATAAAAAAAATATTGTTAAAGAGAAAATGCTAAGAAACAGCAAATATCTTGGCAGGCTTTACACTGCCTGTAAAAGCAGGCATTTTTCAGCCCATTTTCTGATCTAATCACATCACCACTCATTAAATTTGTGGATGACATCCGAGGCAATTAACTGACACATGGTGTTTATTACAGTGGAGGCCACCATTTATGAAAATGCAGTATTTGTTCAATCAGTTATTGCAAAAAAAAAAAAATTGTGCATCATAACATATACAATGGCCACAACCTGAGATAATTCCTGTTAGGGAAGTCACAACACAATGAGTAAACAGCCAATTGGCAACAATGTCATCCCCAAGGTAAACTCTGCACAAAGGCCACCCATCTCTCACTCAATAGGCTCATTTTTTTCTTGTCCCTATTCAACCACTTCTCATTTTAATTACAGGAAATTGAATCACATCCTTTTTTCCATTTTGGTTGAGGAAGAGAAAAAAACAAAGATTGTTTTTATTCATCCATTAAAGATAAATTCCGTTTTTACACACAGGTAAACTTGGGCCACCAATCATGAACATATTCTGTTTTTGTCTCGTGAAAAGGAAAGCGCTCAAGTACACCTTGGCAAAGCTTGAACTCCGCCCTTTTTCCCCCCTGCTACCAGTCCCAATTCCCATAAATTGATCCTTCGTGGGCCCCTAAGCTAAGACTTACGGACAGAGCTTCACCAAAGCAGATCACCCAGGTAGCAGCAGTGGGAAAAGGAAAAATGTTCACACTCAAGCTATCAAAAGAGCTAGTCACGTGATATTACAAAGTCATAAGAACATCGACCACAGTCACTGAGCTGCATGTGTTCAAGGAATGTATGTGTATTTGTTGACTTACTGTACTGTAAAAGAGCTTGAGGTCATTTGACATATTAAAACAAGAGTAAGACAGACACATAAAAAATTATATTTAATAGAGTTCCATACAATTTTCTATTACAGAGTTTCCATTTGTTCTTTTGTCCATCCATCCATTTTCTATACCGCTTCTCCTCAGTAGGGTCACGGGGTTATGCTGGAGCCTATCTCAGCTGACTTCGAGCAAGAGGCGGGGTACACCCTGGACTGGTCGCCAGCCAATCGCAGGGCAATTTGTTCTTTTGTCTTAAATGTAATTCTTGCCATTATCATATGTTATTTTTAGATAACAATTGTCATGCTCAATCTCAGGAATTACCATAAATTCTTGTGTATAAACTGCATCGGTCACTGCCGGTGTTTTTTTTCTCTTTGCGTCTGCTTGCTTCTAATTTGGCTGGTGATATAAGTCTGTTTGGAAAACTTTGCTCGTTGCAGGGCTTTTGAGAAAACTACAGTGAACAAGGCTGACAGATTATTTCCCTGTGTGCCATCACTGGATGTTTGCATGAATCACCAACTTCAAACAGATCATTAAAAAATAATAAAATAATAAAGTCTAACAGATCACTTACACACATACACCAGTACACACACAGCTGAATAATAAACTATAAATATAGCAACTTCTGATCGACCCATGTCAATTTCAGACTTAAAATAATGTACAGATTTAAGCCCCACCCATTTTCAGTTAAACCACGCCATGTGGTTTATGCCCCGCCCACTCCGAGTACAGCTACGGATATAGACAATTTAGGTGAGTGAATAGATACAGACACAGATAGTGGTGTACTCGCTCATCCCTAGTCATCCCTCAATATAACAGTCTACTCTCGTGTCATCTTACAAATAACGCTAAAATCATCAAACACCAACTTAACACTAATAACACTAAGAAATAAACAAACATGTACTAATATGAGTTTAAAATAAACAAAATTTAAAAAAACTAAAGTTTTCCCCATAATGCATTTCCTCTGAGGATTTCATTGGAGGACAAGCAGCATAGAAAATGGATGGATGGCACTGCAATGCTGCCTCTGTCTACCAGAGGCAGCCGGAGGAGTCCGGGGGGGCTGACGTCATTGCAGCGCCTCACAGGCACCAATGAATGCGTTGGTCAGACGCAATGCATTATGGGAAAGTATTTTTCATTTTAAACTCACATTGGTACATGTTTGTGTATTTCTCAGGTATACTTTTAGAGTCTTACGTTGCTGTGTGATGAGTTTAGTGTTCTTTGTAAGGTGACACCATGAGTCAGACTGTTATATTGTTATACTGTAATATATGATGACCTTCTGTGCTTTCCAGTGGGTTGACGAGCTCATTGTGAGTGTACTGATAGCTCGTGATTGTCACGTTCGCTCCTGGCCTTTAGGGCCTACTTATGCTATTTGCTACTTCTGCCTTCTCCTGGCCTGTTTCCTCTCTGTGTTGCAGCCACTCAAGAGCAGGCTGGAGACGGGAAGGCTGGGCACACCTGTGGCTAATTGCTCCCTCTACTTAAACTGACTGCCTACAGCCGGAGGACGCTGGTTCTTTGTCCGAACTCCAACTCGCTACACGCATGTGGACTTGCCTCATAGCATTGGATCGCTTTTTCCTATTTTGAGTAATATCGCCCTTAGCTCAGCCCAGCCTTTCTCTTGTTCTCCAGCTGTTCCTAGCTAGATTAGGTTTTTCCATGGTGTCTCTTTCATTTCCTGTTTTATGCTACACCATCGCTTTTTGTTCTTAAATTTTTGCCACGCTGTGCCATTAAAGGACTCGATTGTACTCCAAGCTCTCCGCCTCTGCATCTGGGGTCCTAACCCCCTCAGGGAACGTAACAGAAAGAACCAGCCAAATTATGGACCCCGCGGAGCCTGAGCCCGTTAAGCTGGCATTACGCCACCAGGTGCAACGCCTGGGTAAACAGGAGGAGCAATTGAGTGCTTTGGGTGCGTGCGTCAAAAGCTTGGCTGACCGTCAGGACGCACGCATGCAGGGACTGGAAGCACAGCTCGGCGCGTTGGTATCTGCTTTGCAGCTCCACACAACCACAACCGCGCTTCCAGCAAGTCATGAGACTCCCACGGACCCACCACCCACGTCGGACGCCCACTCACCTGCCTTGGGTCCCATTCTATCCAAGCCTGAAAGATTCTCCGGTGATTCCGGCGAGGTACGACCCTTTCTCACCCAATGTGAGCTTCATTTTGAGCTCCAGGCAGCAGCTTTCCGCTCCGAGCGGGCACGAGTGGCTTTCGTCATGTCACACTTGTCTGGAAGAGCCGGAGCCTGGGCCACGGCGGAATGGAGCCGCCAATCACCGCTCTGTTCCTCCTATTCCGCCTTTGCTAAAGCCATGGAGCAAGTTTTCCAGCGTACTCCTCCGGGTCGCGACGCAGCTCGCTCCCTTCTGCGGCTG